>NC_141757.1:119730292-120036021 GCF_982258835.1 Parasteatoda tepidariorum | reverse complement strand
TGAAATTTTCGACCTACGAACGATATGCTCTTTTTTTTTAAATTTTATTAATAGTTTTAAGATGTTTAGTTGGTGAGCTTATCTCTTCATTAAAAACTATCAATTTGATGAGAGATGTTCTATGTTACTCTTATGTTAGATGCTATAATATTCTAATTCAAACGCGTTTTTCTAAGAGCTATCTTTTTAAAATTTTCAAGCATGTTTTTAAATAAGTCATGAACTAGCTACATTGTCCACAATAAATTCGCACATTACGTATCTTTTTTTTAAAAAATAATAAAGTAAATAATTCTTTTTATTACTTTTTTATAACACATTGCTTCGTTTCATTAGGAAAAAGCCGAACATTTATGTACTAAAGCGAGTACACTATTTCGATAATTAACCTTAAAACAGAAAATTAAAAATTCTCTTTTAATATAATTTTTTTAATTTTATTTTTATTACAAAAATTTAAACGCATCATATAATTCGCAACATAGAAGAAGTAAGAACCACTGATACTATCTCTTATATAGTTTTCAAATAAAACAAAATTCTTTGTACAAGTTAAAGAATTTTTCATTACTTATTTTGCAACCATTTAAAAACCATTTTTATTAAATCATTCCATGTCAACAACTACGTGTTTACTTAATTAAGCAACTATCGTAGTTATTTAATTAATTTATTCACTCTTTTTGTTTGATTCTTTTAATTTTCAAAACAACTCTGAAGAGTTGGGTTAAAAAGTGTTTAATTTAAATACTTCATAAAGCAGAAGAATAAGTAAAACAACTTATAAAAATTAAAATATATCATAAAAACTAGATGAGAAACATTCAAGTAATTTTCTCTAAAGAAATCATGTTTTATTAATACCCAAGTACAGATCTCGACAGTTTTCAGTTTATCTCTTTTTATTAGATATAATATTATCATTTTGATAATAATGCATTTCAAACAAACTCTACGTATTCCATGCATATTTTACCAAATAAAAATGTTTAGCGGGTAGTAAAAAGGTATCCTCTTTTCTCTATTATTTTATTCTCAGACTATTTACAATGACGCGGAAGTAACACTCCCTCCTCATCCTAGTTGAGGGGAGAGTAAAACTGGTTCTTGACTCCCGACCCCCTAAGAATTGTTTCCAAACAAATGCCAAGAGGGCTTTTGGAGACCAGTTTTTTAATGCTTTTATAATTTATAATATTATTTTTATATTATTAGTTTATTTTATTATTAATATTTCATTATTTTCAGTTTATTTGACATTATTATTTTTTTATATTATTATTTTTATTTTCGTCTCAATGCTTTAGCATGAAAAGCATACTTATTAAAGTTAATTTTTAATATTTCTTTTCTCCAAATTTTGTAAAAAACTTTAAAATTAAAATCTAATTTAATTTACTTTTTAATTCAAATATATGACACAAAATAAGATTCATCGAACATTTAGGTACTCATAATTACTTGAAATTATCTTCGAATAAAGATTTTTATGAATGTGTGTAAAAACTTTTCGAATAGCTTAAAAACTTCTCGAGATATAACAAGACACGTAAAAAAAAATTAACGTTAAAGATTGCATTCCTACTTAAACTATGAGGGCCATATTTTCCACAGTAGCTACAAGGTGACCAGTGTCCTCAAAAAAACTAAACTGGTAGAAAATTTTTTTAAAAGAACATTCTAAAATTTATCCTTTTACCTTTTCAATTGTTTCAAAAATATATACATCTTTTTCAGACACTCTCGACGAGGGGCTTCTGTTCTCAGATTATTTAATTGCAAAGGTTAATCATTGGGTTTTCAAATGCACATTTTTTAAAATTTTAGCAAAAGTTTTATTTAGTTTTCTGAGGACGCTGGTCAGCTAAGAATACCCTTCATATCTTCAGAAATTCATCAGAAATCCAAATCCGATTTAAGAAAGGGTATACTTATTCAGAGAAAGTAAGTTTTTGTATCTAATTTCAAAACTTAAAATATAGTCTATGCTTAACTAGCTCTCAATACTGAATAATCCTAGCACATAAAATTGTAACCACTAGCCCGAAGTTATTCAGAGAATTCGCAATTTCATTTTGCGCAATGTGCGCTTGAAGTTATCACAGGATTGCAAGAGTCTGGAAAATTTTACAAAGTGAAAGAAAATATTAAACGAAACAAAATTTTTCATTTTAATAAAATAAAAAAAATAGTCGTAAATCAAATATGTATGTTAAAATTGTTAAAATCTTATTTTGAAAGTGGAATTGAAATTGGTGAAATTTTAAACAACAGCATTTTTTAAATATTTCTGGACCATAGTCATCCTGCCGTAACAACACGGTTACGAAGTTATCACGGTTAATAAAAAATTGCTACTAAGGAGAAATTTAAATTCAACAATATTACAGAGCCAGTTTTCTGATTTTTTTTATCCTTGTGGAATACTTCATTATTTATTTACTTTATTTACATTATTAAAAATCTTGGATTTTAGATTTACATTAAATTAGGGTGATGTAATGTTGCGATGTTAGTGTGATGCGTTAAAAAATAATTTTGTAAGAAAATTTCTTCGTTAATTAGTCGACTGTTTTATATTTGTCTGAACATTTTATACACAATAAAATTTTAAAAGCTAAGCTCGTTTGAAAAGAAAGTCTGCTTCAGAGATGTCTGCTCCGAATTTCTTCATTTTAAAGACCTTAAAATTAAAACCTGATACTAAACAGACACTTGAGATAAAAAATTGGGTAATTTTCCTAAAATACGCCTATTTAAAAATTATAAATAAATAAATTTGAAAAATTACTAATCCGATCTTATTTTACTTATGGATTGATCCATTACGACCTTATGGATTGATCCATTATTTCATCGACATCCTCTTATCTTAAATGAAAAATAAGCAATATAAAATTCATTTGTAATTTTCTTTTCCTTACACATTATTGGAACATTTTATATTTTTTATCGACAATATAGTACATCCATTCTTCATACAATTTAATGTACTTTAATAGAGTGATAAATCACGTTTTGAAAGAGTTACGATCAGAAGACTTCATAAAAATAAAAACAATAACTCATTTTGAAATTATACAAAGGAATTCAAAACTAGAAGAAATAATAACCTGGTTGGTTAACTCTAATTGGAAATACAATCCTAACTAGATACTTCTTAGAGTCTGACGCAGGTACTGCGTCAACAGTCACGCGCAAGGGCTGTTCGAAATGAAATTAAACTATGATTCTATCATTGGAAGAGAAAATATGGACTCATGTTGGATGAAGTTTGAAAATGCTAAGCTTAAATTAAATTATCATTTTCCTGTTTAAGATTTTATCCGAAGTTTCATATTTAAGGGGCCATTCTTACTGCATGCGAATATCCTATTGTAACAAGCAAGAAGTTTTTCTTGAAGCAGTTTCTAATAATTTTCACATGCACGATGAGAAACCAAATGCTAAGGAAATGGGCATTAAGTCGTGCTCAGAATCTGATGATGAGACAAGCAATGGCATGTCTTTCTGCATATGCGTTGGCATGTCTTCTAGGTTCTAAGCAGTGCTCACGTTACGAAACTTACGGTAATTCCATCACTACTCAGAAAAATCATTGCTTGTTTAAAGCAAGATCTTTGGTTTGGATTTCTGTTGGATTCCTACTTTATTATCAATATTATTATACCTCTGACAATCGTTGCCGCCTGGGTCGCGATGTAGCATCTGCGTCAGCCCCTAGAAACCTTCTAGCAATGGATTTGTGTTTTCGACACCGCGTATTTGATTTCAAACTGTTAAATGTACAGTGTCACGTACTATTATGCATTCACAATATTTCATGAGGCTAAAAACCAGTATGATAATTAGATTACGCATGGTCACAATAGTTTATGTAGAGAGAGAACGAAAATTTAAGTCCTTTGATGTTAATTATAGTGTCATATCTCATGAACTATTTAATATCTTTGCACACTATTACTGACGGTCAAATATTGTTTAAATCATGAGGTATACAAATTTGTACATCATTTTCAAAGTACGTTGTTGATATTCATAAAATACGAAATTTTGAGTGAAATCGGCTGAATCGTTTTTGAGTGATAAAAAATTGCTTTCCTAAATTTCATTTCTCTACTAAAACTAAAAGATGCCACTACTAAAACTAAAAGATCCGGGATGTTTCCCAGACCGTCGCCAATAGCCCATTGTGCAGCTCTAGTGCGACGTAAATTAACAACAACAACAACAAAATTTCTATCATACAGGTAAGACTCAGGAGGATTTTCACAAAAAACGCAAATTTCGAAAAATTTCTTCAAAAAATTTTAATAAGATAAATGGGGTGAACAAATTTAATGTTTAGTACACGAATTCTTCGCATAGTTTTATATAAAAAAAAGTGCAGTTAGTTATGATTTTTGCAAATTGAATCAAGGAATTCAATAATTTGAGTTCAAAAGTTTATAAAAATTATATTTTAAATACTATTTCCCCGACTGTAAATCTTGTTATGTACAGTTAGAAATGATTTTATTTAATATAGCTAAATTAACACAGTTAAATTATTCCGATTTATTTACTAATGTAGCAAGACTTATTTTAAGAGACATATTTAAAGAATAAAAAAAAATCAATTAGTTAAAAAAAAATGTTTTAAAAAATTCTTAAAAACCTAACAAATACCTTAAGTTACCCCACAAAATCTTAGTAAATGGGTTTTTTCTGGAATACAAATCCATTTTTTTTTTCAAACTATGTTTGAAAGCCAAGTGACTTTTTAAATAACATTTTTTTTTTTTTTTTTTTACTTTTCTTATTTCCGTTTTAGACAGTATAACTTTGCATATCAGCCATAGTCCATAGTAGCCCATTAAAAGCTGTTTTTTCTCTTTTCTTCTTCTTCTTCTTTTTTTTTTTTTTAATTTTTTTTTTACAAAAAAGTGTTACATTGTTGTTGCTCTGCTACACACATTTGTAGCAATAAAACATGTACAAGCCATATTTTTGCTAATTTTTAAAAACGTAGAATAGCTATAAGCATCAAAGCTACTTGATAGCTATAAGCATCAAAGAAGTTTAATTTTAAAGTAAGACTTCTACTAATATTTTAATATGCGTGAAGTATAGTATTTGTTAACAATTAAGGAATGCAAGAATTATTTTCTGAAATATTGAATTTAAGAAACACCGCAAAAATATTATGAGAATGTTGCTCTAATATTATTATTATTTTTTGATTTAACGTTCTAACTTGCCTTTTTTTAATCTAAAAATAATTTTCAACTTATGAATAACGATACAATAAACTATGCGTACTTCTTATAAGAAAAAAAATAAAAAATAAAGTGTTTTTCTATCAACTTAATGTCAAAGTATTTACGCATATTTACTGAGGTAACGAGAAGGGTAAGGGGGGGGGCACTTATAGGCTGGTTGTATTACGCTTTTTTTTTAATTTTATTTCACTTATTTATTCTTCTTTGATTATTTTTTAAAGCAGGAAGATACAATTTAAATTTTTCAATAATATTTTACTTTTTTTTAAAATTTTTTTAAGCGAAAAATGTGTTATTTTCTATTTTAAATTATATTTTGTGAAGAAGTTGCTAATGTGAGGCTTAAAGTAGCCAATCGGGGAAGTTGAGAGGATTTATGTGTTGGATGGTTATTCGTGATTGGAGGTGTAAGTATTGGTGCCTTTTAATTAGAGTAGCGGTATTTCTTTTTTTTATAAGCTGGGTATGTTTAATTTCTCTATTTATTTTATTTTTTTAGGGCAAGATTTAATATAAAATATGCTATTTTTTTTTCATTTTAAATGATATTTTTTGAAAAGGGTGTTGATATTTATATGAGCCGATTAAGGAAGGTGGGTGGATTTCTGTATTGGATGTTTATTCTTTAATTGTGGAGAAAGGAAAGTATTGCTCTTTTTTAATTAGAGTCACAGTATTTCTTTTCTTAGAAGCTGGATGTATTTTATTTATTTTATTTTTCTAAGGGGAAGATGCATTTTAATATGTTTAATGTAAAAGATGTTATTTTTTTATTTTAAATGATAAATTGGAAAGAGGGTATAGATATTCATATTAGCCGATTGAGGAAGGTAGGAGGACTTTCGTGTCGGATGCATTTTTTCTTTCTTTTTATAAGATTTTAAATTGTTATAAGAGGTTTCGTCTTTTATTTATTTATTTATAGGTTTTTTATTTCTTATAAGAGATACGTTTATCTCTATTAACTTATTTTATTGTCGAAAATTCTGATTCGGATGGTTGGTGTCATGGAAATATTTTAAGTTCATATTAATTGATATTTAGTTTTGCTAATTGAGGTAAAGGAGAACGAACATTTAAGCACAATGTTACTTTTCTCCCCTTCCTTTATATGATAAAAAGACTATTTAAATTTTTTTTGTTGTTTCTGTTACAGAATGTGTGTTATTCTTTATTTAACTAATAGTTTATAGAAGTAGTTGACACGACGCTAACGTTATGAATAGTTTTCTTGCCGTTTCATAATTTTGATTCAGATTCGTTAATTAGTGCAAGTAGGAGGAGGAGGGATTTGATGCAAGAAATTTTTTTCATTTCTAAGAAGGAGTTTCTTAAACTAGATATTTTTTTGTTAAATATATTTCTTTTCTTAATTAAACAAGGATTTTTTTAAAACATATGTCAGTTTTTAAGTAATTAGTGGAGATACAATTCTCTGCAAAATTGTTTTCACCCTATTTTAACAGTTATGATTCATTTATTTTGGTAAAATGAGGAATCTTTTGCCAGATAGGTAGTCTTTTAAAGGATTATTTTAATACTGAATTTTATTAAGAATATTTTTTTGTTAATACATTTCATTTTAGCACGGTTAAGATTTAATTTAAGATTTCGGCATAAAAAAAATTTAATTTCAAAGAACTTATTCAAACACGCGTTATTTTGCGCTGATAAATTACATTAAATAGCCTGTAACACATTTCTCAGCTATTTTTAGGAAATATATAAGTAAATTTCGCTTTGTTTAAAATCTATTATTTATTATTATTTCTGTTAAGAAATAATAATAAATAATAGACATTTCTGTTCTGTTATGTCTATTTTTATTCAGTTTTAAATATTTTTTTTTATTTCATTAAAGACGGTTTTATTTTTAATTCTTTTTAAAAACAGCATTCATGAAGCTACATTTTTTAATAAAAATCACTTTCTCTATGCACTTTCATTATCAGAGAAATGTTTTTAAAAGGACGATTCTGTTATAATGGTCTAAAACAGGGGTTTCCAACTTACATGAGGCCGAGGGCCACAATTAAAAATTCAAATCAAATGGTGGGGCCACAACTTTATCAAAATTTTATGAAGGACTTTTTCATGTTTGAAAGAACATTAAATATTATTGTCAGATTTTTAATAAGTTGTACAAAACAAAAGTATTGAATTACAAATTAAAATAAGAAGTAGATTTTTAGAAATATTTAATTCTTATTAATAATATTTTTAAAAATATTAAATAAATAATAAAAATTCGGGCTACAATAACTTAGGTTTTTATTAAAACTTACATAGTAGCACACAAAATATTCAATGAGAAAATTGAGATTTGTCTGCTACAACCACCAGAGAATAGATATTTACATTTAAAATTTACAAATGTGTGTGCAAATATTTTCGTCCAAAATGAGTGGTCTCAAAAAGTTAAATCGGATAATTTCTTCGAGAAAATTTCTGATACGCACATGCTAAATTATATTAACAAAATACAAAAAGAAATGAAATAAAATAGAGCTACATACATGATTATTTTTGCATTTGAATAAATATTTTCCTGGGTGTAAAACCTGAGAAATAAATTTTTTTGCACAATTGGTATGTTAAATTTCACAGATACGAAGAAATTAGGTTTTTATTAACGAGAAAAGCATTTTAAACCCATATTGATTCTTTACGAAAATTGTCCGCAAAAAAATGACAACTAGTAAAGTTTAGTCCGCGGGCCACAAAAAAAGGCTTCGCGGGCCGGATGCGGCCCCCGGGCTGCCAGTTGGAAACCCCTCGTCTAAAACAAATATCATTTTAACAAAGTGAATAATATATATTATAAATCCATGATTATCAAATTCAATAAGGTATGTTACAGATTGAATCATGCTAGATGCACTGAAGTGTGCCTTTATCAAAAAACAAGCATTTGTGGCTATATTAAAATTTTTGCAAACAAAAGGAAATTGGTGTTATAAAAAAGGAAAGATGTTTATGTACTTTTTTGTGAGTCTACTGCTAGAATCAGTGCATTTCATTAATCTTGTAAATTTCTGAAGATAGCAATTACTTTGACGTATGTGTACATTAGTGTACTGCAAATGGATGTCCTTGAGGTTTCTTGAATACACCTACAAGAATAAGAGGGGGTTTCACTCTAACAACCCTTTCAACCTTTTTCTAAGAATGTTTCAGCCATTCTTTGTATTTCAGTTTTTCATTCTTTGTCATTCTTTGTATTTCAGTTTCCAGCAAATCAAAGCTGGAGTGCATATCGCACATAGAAAAAAGAGGAGCTATGAAACTCTTCAAAAAAGGTTGAAAACATTTTGCGTTAAGTTTTTAAACCAAAATCTAGACATCCCAGAATTTTTAAGTTCAATAGCTAATAATCTAAGAAAGAAAAACATGTAAATTTAAAAACTAACTAAATTTAAAACCCCTAAAAACTCAAAATTGTCAACATACAAAATTTTCATTCATTTCCAATTTCATATTAAAATCTGTATTCATTACTTTAGTTTATAAATTTTTTTGAATAGCTAAAAATGATACTACATGGCAGTTTTAAATAAAGCAAATTTTATATTTAAATATTCCCAAATGTAAGTTTTTAATTTTCTTTAACATCTAAAAGACATACCATTTAAAAAATTTATAAGATATTTTAACGATGATATGTAATACCTTTTTTGCAGAGTTTCATAGCAATGAACTATTTATGTTTTTGTATATTGTATATTTGTGAATTTGTATATTTTAAACATCGAAATCGTCATTATTTTACAAAAAAATAAAAAATTTTCCTCTAATGTATTCCAATCAAGTTATTTTTTAATTTTCTTGTGTTTTCAAAAAATAATGTCATAAAAAATGATGTTTATAAATATATTGTTGTAAGCAGAAACGAAGTTCTCCATATACGTCTAAGCTGAAGTTTTTAGAGGAATAGTTAAAAAAGTTGTCAACTACGTCATAAAAGGTTTGTGATATATTTTATTTTAAATTAAAAAAACTGATCTACTTATAAAACACATCTCATTTAATTCAACTTTATAAATATTAAAATAATTTAAATCCAATGAAAATGTAATAAAAATAATTACATATTTCAGGCAATATTACTGTATTATAAATTACTTTCTAGCAAATGCATAATGGATGCACAATTTTTGTTCAAACTAATTGGAAATTGAATATAAATGAATCATAAAAAAATAAAGAAAAATACATGAAAAAAAAACAAAAAACAAATCAAGCATACTAATTTTTTTTATTTACTTATTAAAAAAGCAATCCTACTTTAATGAATGGTTTCTTTTTTTCTGGAAATTTCATAATTACAAATTAAAATATGTAAAAGACCAGATATTATAATACATATATACATTAAATGACTAATATATATTTAAGTATTAAAATAACATTCGATTCAATACGAAACAATGATATTTTTAAAAAAACCAACTGACTTAAATCATGATTAAATCAATGAAATCCTGCTAAAAATATTCAATAAGGTTTGCTTCTGATAAGTTTCCAGCATTTTGATTCTAATTTGCTCTTAAATATAGTACATTGAATAAATGTTAATTGTGAATGTAAATAAATGTGAAAAAAAATTCATTAATTATAATACTACGTTGTAATGCAACGTTAAATAACCTTTTACGCTTCAATTAGTAAATTAATTACTAAAGATGTAAAGTAATTAAAATGATAGTTGTTATTGTTTAGATAATTTTTTAAGTTGTTCTTATTGCCAATTAAATAAATAAGAATTATTATCTATTTAAAGAGAGAAATAAGCGAATAACACCACCATTACCACCAATCAAATGCTCAAGAGCCGCACCTGGTTCGAATGCCAGAGCCGGCGGGTCAATATGAAGATGCACTCAGTTCGCACTGATCACAGTACTAATGTAAAATATCCTCTGTGGAAGACAGATTATGGGTTAGAGTTCACTTGCCGTCAGTCTAACCGTGGATGGTTTTCGTGGTTTACACTATATGTAACGCACATGCTTTTAAGTTCCATTGAAAAGTCCCCACGAAGGCAAATTTCTCCCAATGCTTGATCTAGGAGTTCTCTTTGTCTTCTGGGTTGAGTTCACTTTTATAAGACTACGTAATTGAACATTAGTAGCCTTTTAAAAGCAATTAAGACATTACAAATATTTATAATTTTTATCAAATTTTAAAAAATAATCGAAAATAATTTTTAGATTTATTCACTAAAATAATGAAAATAAAAAGTCACTAACAGAGAAAAAATCTTTAAGAGAAATGGCACCGAAAATTGAAGTTTTTAAAACCCAAAATATAAAAAAGAAAAATATGCTCTCGAATTCGATAGTAAATGATATTTAAACATTAACCAGATAGTGGATATAGAATGCTCTGCCTTGTTTATTGCAATATCTTTTTAGATAAATTATAATTTTGTCATATTTTAGGGTTTAAATTATAAATTCAATAGTTAGGGGATATTATGTTTTAATAAATCAAAAACTTTAAAAAAAATTGAAATCAAAAACTTTTTCTAAACTTCATTTTTTTCCCCAATATTGTAAACAAGAGGTGGCAAACAGTGGGTCAAGTAAGACCGTCAATGCATAAACCGATTCCCAAACATGCCATTGGTTAACTGAAACGGTTCTGTGCTATGTTATCAATTGTAACTTATTACAAAATAAAAAAAAGCGAAAAATGAAAGAAAATGACACCTGTCAAAAAATACCTGTCAAAAAATTTCTGTTAGAAGCGTTATAAGCGAAACACATTAATTTTACTCCCCCTCCCCTAAAAGTTTCATGTAGCCTGATAACACTTTTTCAATAGATAAGAGTCAAGATTCCCGATAGAATCATGATCTTAGAAAATAAATAAACAATTTTATTGAACATTTTCATATTTAATTAACGTTTTAAGAATAAATGCTTAAATAAGAAACAAAAGTTGGATAAAAAGCTCTTTGAACACGCGCGACACGCAAAAAAACATGCACGGAACAGCAAAAAGCGCTTCAATCCAATCTTCTCATTTAAAATATTTTCCCCTACAGAATTTTCCCTACACAGGTACCTTTTTTACCGGGACCTTTTTTTCCGGGGACCTTTTTTTCCGTACCTTTTTTTCCGGTACCTTTTTTTCCAGGTACCTTTTTTTCCGGGACCTTTTTTTCCGTACCTTTTTTTCCGGTACCTTTTTTTCCTAGAATCAATAATAGTTTCTAATTTTATCGTAATCATTTTCCCCCAATCTTTTTAACATACAAAAAATTTTAGTCTGGAGATTTCCTAAAATATATGTTGAAGCATTACAACTTATACTAAATACTGTAAAATAATTTTTTAATCGTAATATTTATTCTTGAAACTACTATTTTTATTCATTCCAGTTAAACTGTTAAGAATTAAAACTTCCTAAATCATGAACATGTTTTTAACAAGGAAACTTTAGACTAGTTTTTAAACAAGGAAACTTTCATGTGAAACGCGAAAATTTTGTAGAAACAACGTGTAAACTTCCACAATAGTTTGAAACTTATTTGAATTGTAACTCACTGAAATTTTAATCGCTCCCACGAAGATAGCATTGGTACCCTGAAGGACTTCCGTAAATAAAGTTCAAAATATTTCTATGGTCTTTCCTTTTATTTTACTTAATATGATTTTTTATTAGACGTTCGGTGCAGCGTAACCCCTTTCAGCTTTTTCTCATCAAGCTTTAAATTCAGCCAGCTAAAATGTGATCCACAATACTTAAAGTTATGTTTCTTTAATTCTTAAAAAGAATTTATTTATTCTGCTACAATGCAGTTCAAGAATGGCAAGCCTATTGGGGAAAAGTGTCACAATCAGTAGGGGAAAAGGTTATGCGTGACACAATTTTCAGAATTATAAAAATGTGAAAAATAATTATATACTCTGATCAGTCGCGTCTAAATACTTTCAAATCAAATAATTTACATTTAATTAGACTAAACATTTCAATTCGAAGAAAAGTATGCAAATCTAAATGAGCTTCGTTATTTATACTCCGTACTTTTAAAATTATATCTTGTAGAATTATCTATAATTTCTTTTTCAAAGCTTAAGAATCTGCTAAAATTATTATTGTTATTTTTTTAAAAATTATTACTTCAATTTTCAAATTAATTATAAGTTCAAAGATCCAATTTTTTTTTAATAAAATCTACTGTTGCTGATATTTTCAGAGGCATTGGTCAATATTTAACCACTCAAATATATTTCTTGAAAAATACAAATTTATGCCCCCTGAAAATGCACATGCTGCCCCTGCATTTTTTTTTCTTTTTGCAGTTCCTTCAACTTCAATGCGAGCATATGTAAAATAAATACATAAGTAAATCAATAAATTTTTTTTAAATAAATAAATAATAAAAAGAATTGCAAGGAGCATGTTAGCACCTATTATTTCTTGCGTTGTGAAAAACTTGTGCTTAACCAATTCAATGAGAGCAGTATTCTGCCTTACATTAATATCCTATCTAGATTGATTTAATAAGTTTACAAATTTTTAGTATAGAATGAAGTAAAAATGACAACTTTTTGCTTAATTATGTTGACTGAGTTTGAGCGTTCCTAATTGTAGTTTCAACAATTCAATTTTAAGTCATTTCAATAATTCAATTTATTTTTGAAGAAGTTAAATTGGCATTTTATTAATGTATTTTTGAAGTTGGAATTTAAATGTCTACTTGTTACATGAGCTGGAATTTGTTGTTTCTTTTCTTATTTTTGTTCTCATTGCTGTGTTAAAGTAATGCATTCGAGTAAACAAATATAAGTGTAAAGAGTGATTTTCCTAATTTTCCATCAAATAAGAAAATATATGTTTATTCACACAGTTTTAAGTAATATGAAAGTCTCTCGAAAAGGAATTTTCAAAGGGTACAGTACATGTGTTCTATTTCTACAAAAAGAGCTGGAATGCAGAAAGCGCGGGAATTTCTCCGAATCATCTTTTCAGGAATTAGGTAGGGTGTAGGGTCCATCCATGTCCATCCGGCACCAACCTTTCTTTGCCCCAAAGCATGGGGGAGGGGAGACTTCCCTCTCTTTTCAAAATGAACCGTCAAAGAGAAGGGTCAAGCTGATAAATAATATAAGGACAGTGACCTTTCTGTCATAAATGCAAACAGTAAACACTTTCCCTTACACTGAATATTCTAATTGTTAATGAATAATGCTTCGACACCTTTAAAATTATAAATAAAAATGCCAGTATTTATCAATGTTTCGATTTTTTATTATAATTTATTTTATTATTATTAAAATTCTAGAAGCGCCAAACTTCCCAACTATTTCTACAATTTTTTAAATATCCGAGACCCTTTCAAAGATAATTTTTAAGCGAAACTATTATGTTTTTCTAGTTATCATTATTAGTTATTTTTTATCTAGTTATTATCTAGTTACTTTTTCTATACTGCGCACTAGAATAATTTTAAAAAATACTAGTTAAAAATGAAAAACGTCCTCATCTATATTTTGTAGACTTATATAAGACAGTGAGAGAAATGGCTAATTATAAAGCATAAGAAATAAAAAAAAAACAATTAAAAATTGCAATTATAGGGAGACAACAGGAGGCAAGGCAAGGAAAGGAAAAGGAAACGTTGCTTTAGTTATCTTATTTCCTAAAATATCTTTTTTTTCTTTTACTTATATCTTATCTTATCTTATATATAGTGTTTTATTTATAAGGATATCAAATTTTTTTCACAGTGAAATAAAATATAGACCCTTACGAAGTAATTAAAAAAAAATTTCCACTATATGCAAGGCAATGCACAAAATGAAATTTAGTAATTTTTTCTCTAAATTTGAATTCTCGAATGAAAAGTCTTAAAACTTTCATTTTATTTTGAATAAAAATCATTTTTAATTAAAATAATTCAACATTTCTAAAAAAAAAAGTTGCAAATAATCCCACAGAAATTTATCCCTACAACCAAACTTTAGAGCATGTATAAAGGCATGAATTTCGTGTTCTTAGGAAGCAAAACTTCAAATAATAATGTTTTTACATTCCAATAATCAGGAACTATTTAGCAGCTACTGTTAAAAAAGTAGAAACGTTTATATGTGAAGAAAATTTGAAAATCCTAATACATCAATTAAAATGCTAAAACTTTTCCCTCAACGAAATTATCACATTTTAAGCTACAATAAGATAACCAGGTCTTTCTTTTGAGCCGGACTTATTTATTTCATACTTTTTTCATTATTTTGTATTAATTTAGGACAAAATAAATGATTATAATATCGTGCCTTTTAATAATTTTTGGAAATAAAAAACAACATGAAACACCAGTTGTATTGAATTAAAGTCATTAGATCTAAGCTAAACAGTTAGCCATCGTAAAACTTTTTTTTACTTTACAGAATTAATAATCCATACATTTTTGAACATGAATAAAAAAAAAAAAATGTCAGGCCACATTTTTTGGATTTTATATTTTTAACCAAATATAAATCCGATAAACTGACTTTTTTTTAGTAACTATTAAACTGTTTTTTACACTTAAAAAATACCAAAATATATTTTTGATCGTAATTAAAGCGTTAAAAATATATACATAAGAGACACCGATGATCCATCTGGATCAAAGGGTTAAGAAACAATTATTTCTTAACCCTTTGATGCAGTTGGAAACAATTATATTAAGGAACAATTATATTGAAAAACAATTATTTCAAAGGGTTAAAACATCTTCCTTACATCGGAAAGGTTCTGGGTTCGAATACCGGACAAGGCAAGGATGTTTTTTTCATTTTCTGTGCTATCTGTCCTTACTATGGGAGCAACATTGGCTCACCTAATATGGTGCATTGGAGGAAGAAAATAATAAATATCTCAATCAACGCTTCTGTTTTGGATGTTCAACATTTTGTTACTCTACGTTTTGCTCTCAAAAACTATACGACTTAGAAGCGTGAAAGTTTAGAGATTTTTGTAGTGAACGGTAAGGTGTTTTTAGAATGACGCTTAGAATTTAGATCTATGGGTATTTAGAATGACGTAAATTTTGTGTTTCATAATTTTTGACTTATAATTGTGTATAAGAAAGGGGTAGGTTGTCTTGCTAACTGCAACAATATTATTCCAAGAAAAAAAAAATAGATAACAAAAGAAGCTAATAAACAAATCAACTCCATTATACCAAATGATGCAGAATAGTCCAGCACAACAATCAGTTTTTGCGGCTAGTAAATATATTCCCACTTTGATTTTTGGATATTATTAAACTCCTTTTTTATATTAGTCAGACTCAGATTTTAATATCTCAGAATGCTCTCAGCAGAAGAAAAGAAAATGTAATGTTTTTTATTAGTCTTTAACATTGTTAAGATTTTATTCTTTAGCATGCTTTTGTTTCACGAGTATGAGTATGAGTATCTTCCTTTTAATATTCTTTTGTTATGCTGGCATTCCTAAATGAAATTCTTGAATGAATTTAGTATTAACAAAATTTATTGTTTTATTTCATATTTTTATTTTAATTTATTTAATATTAATCCTTTTATCTTTTTCATTTAATATTTGTTCGCATACTATTGCTAAAAAAACCTGGAAACCTGGAGTGGTAAGATCTTGCTGCAATGTAATAAATAGCTAAAATTTTAAATTTTCGTGTTCGTCGGGAGTTTTTTGCTATCTATATATTACACTGACTAATAAGATGAAAATAATTATAGTTACATGATGATTATTAAAATAATTTTTAAATTTTGGATAATTTAATAATACAATTTTAGAAATGTTTACAAAAAATTGGTATGTGATTCTCTAAAGTTGAAAAACAACAAACTATTGAACTATCAAATTAGTTATATCTTCTATTATATTGTTTTTAATCCCTTAAGGATGTAAATCGCGTGATTCTTTCTTCACTACCCACGGTATCAAAATTTTCTCTCTCTAGTAGCCCAAAATCACAAAGGATGGGTTTTTTATACGTTAGACTCTTATTACATATTGTATTCATATGTATACATACTCTTTAGTGCGTATACTCTTGGAGTATTTCGGGCTGCAAAAGTTCTTTCTCATTTTGAATTCGGTTAATAATCAATATTTAGATTAAAAATTATATTGTCTCATGTGAAAAAATCTCAAAAGTTCCTAGGTATGTGTACGATGTATATTAACAATATTGATTTCTAATGATCCTTGATTCCCTAATATAACACCATTTAATATCTTTCAGTCGAAAGTTACTTAACAAGAGGCATTTTGTATTAGTAAGTGAGTGATCAATAAGAACAAATAAACTAATTACTATAATTTAGGAATATAGGAAATGAATTAATGAATGATTAGAAGGACCGGTAAATTTGCAATACGGCTATAAATCTGTGACGAAATCAATGTATTTCTGAATTGGAGAGGGGTCAGTGGCTCGTACTGGGCAAGGGAGTGAATCTGTGATTGAACTAATCAAAGAATATGCCATCAGCTTAAATTTGAATCAATTTGAAAATAAATAAATAGAACGACTATTTGGAACGAATTTGGGAGGCCGCAAATTTTCTCGAACCTATTTTTATAACTAATTCCGCTAAATGAATTCACTAAGTTTAGTCGCAATGAACTTAGATAATAGTTAAAAACTAACTAGAATGTTCTAATCACATTGCTAGAAAGTTGTAATTTAATCGCTGAGTCAACCGTTAATGAATGTAGTTTTTAAAATAAATTGAAATAACTGGATCATCTATGAAAAATTTCAATTTTAGGTTTAAATTCATTATGGATGAATACATCATAAATATTAATTAAATGCTGATTTCGACTTAAATTTCTAAATCAGAATCTAAATTGTTCTAACTCAAGCATGATAAAAAGAAGTAAATTTAGTGTTTCCCGTAAAGTATATTTAGCTAATTATGAGTTCTACTGAAATTTTCTTAATAGTGTCCCTCCGAAATACCTTGTTAGCCAACTCAATGCACGTTGCTGAAATATCTGATTTTAGAATTGTTATATATTAGTCTGAATTTACTTCAAATTTTTTTAAACAATTCTTAGAAAATTCGAAAATATGCCTGAAAATATCATTTATTTATATTTAGTTTTTTAACTTCTGGTTCATTCGTTCAACATTGATTTTCATTGCTTTTAAAACGTACATTTACTTTTTAAAAGGGATCTATACAATAGGTTTTCGAAGCGGATTCTGTGCGAGAGTATTTAAAAGCAACCCCTCTTGACTAGCCAGATGGTATAATCTATTTGTTCACCTGTTGTTGGAAATATGTTGTATTCGTTTCGGGATTCAGAGCAGAAAAATAACACAATTAATGACTAATCACAGAGAAAGGAATTTTTAAAAAAAATCATTTTTTTTATTTAATCTGAGAATTTTTGGCTCTCATACAGCATTTGTTCGGTTAGAATAGCACTGTGATTGATCGCATTAAATTTGTTCCTGTATTTTTAAAACATGCATTTTTAAAGTCCTCAGTTGCCGGCGTGTATTGCAGGAGTCCGCGGCTGCCGGGGTGTATAGTAGAAATACACAGTTGAATGAATGTATAAGTAGTTTTTGTTCATTGCTCTTCTTATTAGAAATAATTTCGCTGTTCTATATGTTTGCAGTAACACCTTAGTTGCTGATTTACAAAAATCTTAGATTTTAAGAGGTTTACATTCACATATTTAGCTTTCGGAAAAGAAACTAATAGAATATTTAAGAGTTTCCTTGATTTCGATACTTTAAGCATTCCCCTTTCTTCATTCGCTACTTTGCAGTTGAAAACAACTTTAGTTATGGACATGTTATAAGTTTCATCAATAAAAAATTTAACACACTTCTTAACTAAATATTTAAAAAAATGACAAGCATAAACAAATTTTAAAAAAATTAACAAATTAAATAAACAAATTTTAAAAAAACTATAAATCATGAGAACAAAATATCCGTGATGCGCAAGGAACTCCAGTTTTATAGGAATGGTACTGTCATTGTAGTCTGCATTGCGCACACCGACCGCCTTTACTTCCCAAATAAGTTTATTTTTATTGATCTGAATCTGGATGAGCTTTAATGTGCGACCGAGTTTAGTGCCCTAACATAAGCAAAATAATGAAAAAGTATGGTATTTGAGAATTGAAGGGATGTATCTTAAATTTTAAGAAAATTTAATTTTTAAAAGCTATAAAATAGAGTCTATTTTGCCATATAGTTATTAATTTTCATTCGAGTTGTCATATTTCTAGGACCAAAAAGGTTTTAAAAAAATTCAGCATCTAAACACGAAATATATATATATTTTTTGCAATAACATTCAAATAAAATGTAAAACACAAAGTATAAGCATCTCCTAACTAAATGATTTAAAATTTAAATGACTTGGAACAGAGTAATTCTGTGAAAATGCATGCTATGCGACTTTTTCTACTGAAGGTCCTCGATTAGCTGTGTAAAGTGTGTATGTTGTGTATGGAAGTCCTCGCTTACCTTGCAAAATTGCCTACTTCGAAAAAATAAAAATATTTCAAATTTGAGCATAAAACTATTATCAACCATGTATTAGAATATATATACCCAAATTTTATCAAAATACACCCATTATTAACGGAGGTCCTCGGTCGCGGGTACCGGCACACACGTCCCCTGTTGCAGGCTCTGGCGTACCTGTGTGTGTGTGTGTGTGTGTGTGTGTGCGTGTGCGTGTGCGCGTGTGGGGGGGGGGAGTTTTCTAAAACAAGAAATTAAAAAGATTCAAAATGATTTTTGTAATACCACTGGGGATAAAGCTAGTAATAATTTTGATTATTTAAAAAAATTTTATGAGCAACTTCTTTCTAATGAACTTAACAGCAAAACAACATAAAACAACATAGAAAAAATTCAATACCTACAGTGTTATAATTGTTAATAAAATTAATGCTTTTTATAAAGGACTCAAAATTAAACCAAAAAATATTAACAATTTTCCTTTTCTTTTTGCTGATCCAAAATTCCATAAAACACCAACCAACTTCAGATTTATTGTTAGTGGCATTAATACAATGAAATAAATCGGGATTTACTTTAAAAATATTCCTGAAAAAGTATACAATAATATTAAAAGGAATCCTAAAAACAATAATAATTGGAATATTAAAAATAGTATACAGGTGCCAAATACACCAAAAACTTTGACTAATGTTGATTCTCTACACCAGGGATGGGCAAACTTTTTTGGTCGAGGGCCAAAAATCGAGAAAAAAAAAAGTGCTGGGCCAAGTAAAGACAATATATAAAAATATAAAAAACGATATAAAAAAATACGATATACAAGTTCTAGTTTAGATACTTAATGAGATGAAGGAAATTGCGATTTCATTTTCTTATATTGAGGTTCGAAGTGAGATGTGCTTATTTTAAGGAACGAGGCTATATTCTTGTCTATTAGTCTACTTCTAAAATGATTTTTTTCTAAGATTCATAGTTGAAAATGCTTGTTCACATATAAAAGAGGAAGCAAACATAGCACTGATTTTCTGGGCTTGAGATTAAATTTTGGAAACTAACTTTTTGGTAATGATTTGTGAAACTCAAACTTTAGCACATTTAGAAACAACTGCTTCAGATGATTGTTAGATTGCAACTCAATTAATTCAAGCTTCTTAATTCGACCTCAATGTTTCTCAATAACGTTGAAAAGCATGGTAAAAATATCTAATTCTGTATGAATGGCACTGAAATCTGCATTCAAATTCAAAATTGAGTTTATTTAAGCCATCTTCCTAATTCTTAAGCTTTTCCTTATTTACTGAGAGTTTTGATATATAGAGAAATACGACAAGTCGTTCTTAGCTAGCTGGCAAGCAAACAGATGAAGCTGTAGTTTAAAAGCTTTGATATGGGCCAAGATATCGATAAATTGATTTTTCCCTTTCATCTTAACAATCAAGTTGTTCATATGACACAAAGAAGATCTGTCCAAGTCCATTCGTCATTAAGCGCAAGGCATTCTAAATCAACTTTGCGTTTTTAGTAGCTTGTTTGGGGTTAAAAAAGTTTTCAAATAAGTCAAAAAAGCACTAACCATTTCATAAATTTAATAATTTCACCATTATTTACAATGACGTGTGTGCAATTTTTCCATACTCCAAAAAAAGTTAGAACTCGCGCCAGCAGAAAAATCCACTCGTTGGAGCTTAAAATGCGCAGTCTGCCACATGTGAAGTGCAATTCACCTAAAGTAGATTCCATAAATCTGCTCGTCGGGAAAGGCAGACCCTCGTTGGAGCCAATCTACGGCTATTCTATAAAGAACTTCTGCTTTCAACATTTTACCAATTTAAACTGTCTGTGCTAACTATTTCCATCAATTTATGCTCTGTAGAACAAAAATAGAGAAAGTAGGAAGGTCATCAAAACTTAGTTTAAAAAAAAAAAAAAAAAAAAAAAACTAAGTAGACAAGAAAATGGATGTATATTGTTTATAGTCGTCACGGATTGGCGAGTTAAAATTCTATCCGCGGGCCGGATGAAGCCTTCCGGCGGGCTACAGTTGGCCCGCGGGCCGTAGTTTGCCCATCCCTGCTCTACACTGTTTTGATTTCGAAGACTTATATACTTCACTTTCAACTAATAAAATTCTTGAAAACCTTCTTCAAATTGAATGCATGTTTAATCTCAATGATATTATTGATGAAGACAACTGGAAATTTCAAGTTCATATTAACCTCAACAACAATTATATACTCTTTAATCACTGCCTATTTCAACAAATTAATGGTATTTCCATGGGAAATAATTTTAGTACTAACATTTGCAATATTTTTCTTTTTCTAGAAGAATCGTGAAATCATATGTTAATCTTCCAATTAATTCCTTTTTTCTCAGATTTATTGATGATCTTTTAGTTATTAACTTTAGCGATTTTGATATTTTAGCTAAACAAATAAATCCAAGTGAATTAATTCTTAATAAAATTAATATTAATTATTCTAAAGGAAATTTTTTAGATTTAACTCTTAATATTAATGAAGATAGTAAAATTACATTTAAACTCTTTGACAAAAGAAATGATTTTAACTTTCCAACAAAAAAGAGCATTGATTTTAACTCTAACTTAGCCAATAATGTTTTTTCTAATACTATTACCAGATTCATAGGTTTAACAGAAATAATGCAAACTATAAAGAAATTTCAAAAGAAACTGATAAATTTAAAACACATTTAATTAATAGCCATTTTCCTAGTTCATTTCTTCAATTTCATTTTAAAAATATTTTAAACTGTTTAGAACATTAATTGTTGGTATTATTATTATTTTGTTTTTAGAATTAGCGATGATCTATTTTTAAGGTAAGAACTAAGTAGGATAAGAACTAACTATGATAAGCTATCCCTAAAGCCATTGGACGGAATAGTTTTGATGCATGACCTTTTACACTGGATTAGTTAATTTATTAAGAAAACTTCTAAATAAACTGTAGCCTTTATTAAATAACTATTTAATTTTGATTGCCCAGTGTAATAAACAGTTTATTTTTATTTATTTATTTATTATTGTTTTTTATTATTTATTTATTTATTATTATTTTTTATTATTTATTTATCTATTATTATTTTTTATTATTTATTTATTTATTATTATTTACTTATTTTTATTATTAATTTTCTTAAATATTTTATTCATTTTTTGGAAAGAATGGAATGAACTCTGGCTTATGAACAGAGAGAGACCCCTGTCGAATCAGGTAATGCCTGTAGACTTTGAAATTATGAAAGGATGCATTAATGAATGAAGGATAAAGTCTATACTAATTGATTTATGAACAATCACCCAATGAAAGGAGGAATGCCAATTAAATGGTTTATTCCTAATTTAAGTCTGTAATTTAAACTACAACGATTACCTATTTCATTGGGTTTTTTTTTTAATTTATTTTAAAGTTTCTTAATAAATTTTTTAATTAATTTTGAAAATTTTACTTATTTATTTTTTTGTTATTAATTAAATTTTCTTCCTATTCAAGGTTCAGTTAATAAATTTTCCAAATAACTTTTATTAACTACATTTATCTCATAGATGGCAGCACTGAAATGTAATTTGCTTCATATTTTTTCTACCAAATGTATTTTTAAAATAATTTTTTACGATTTAAGCTGTAAGCCCTGTTTTTATTCTTTTCTTCCTTGCAAAATTTTGTTAACTCTTAAATTAGTATAACTATTTTTAAGTCATTCTTTACTTTTGCTCCATGTCGGTAAGTTTGTTGTTTGTTTTCTTTCATCTCAAACTCATTTTCTACTATATTTTCATATTATTTTCAGCGATGTAGACACCGTATAAAGAGTAAATTTTATCTTAGGATAATTATTCTTTATTCAGAAATATCGCATTTATAGTAAAGGAGTTCTCCTAATGATGACCTTTACGTTTTCCTATTAAAAAGTTTTTTATTTTATTTTATTATTCTCATTTGTGTTTTATATATATATATATATATATATATATATATATATATATATATATATATATATATATATATATATATATATATATATATATATATATATATATATATATATATGTTTACGGTGAAACATCGAAATCTGGAGAATGTCGACATTCACGTAGTCGCTTGGTGTATGTCCGAAATATTTGCTAAATACCCTTATTTCTGACTCTCACCGGTGAATGTCAACAATCACATAGTTGCTTTGGTGAATTTCCGAAATATTTGTTATATCCAATTTTATATTAATTTATTCGTTAATATTATTATATTTATTTGATATATTTATATGTATTCTATATTTTAATACTTACTGACGATAGATTAGAAGAAACTTCAGTGTTTGAAGTATCGGGCAAATATATACCGGGCAATGGCACTTAACCTTAAAAAAACATCAGTGTAGGGTATACCGGACAAATGTATACCGGGCAGTGGCACTTAACCTTAAAAAAACATCAGTGTAGGGTATACCGGGCAAATGTATGCCGGGCAGTGGCACTTAACCTTGAAAAAACATCAGTGTAGGGTATACCGGGCAAATGTATACCGGACAGTGGCACTTAACCTTGAAAAAACATCAATGTAGGGTATACTGGGCAAATGTATACCGGGCAGTGGCACTTAACCTTGAAAAAAACATCAGTGTAGGGTATACCGGACAAATTTATACCGGGCAGTGGCACTTAACCTTAAAAAAACATCAGTGTAGGGTTAAAATTTCGAATAAATGTAATTATATCCACGAATAAATTCACATCAAATCCAATGTAATACATATTTCGGACATTCACCAAAGCATATCTGTGATTGTCGACATACACCGGTGAGGGTCCGAATGTACAAGAATGTAATGAAATATTTGATCTTGCACCGACGTATTTGGTGTTTGTCGACATTCACCGGTGAAAGTCAACAACCACCGATTTCGGTCTTTCGCCGTGACATATATATATATATATATATATATATAAGTTCAAAATGAAGAATAAAACAAAGAAAAATTATAAACATATGAAAAAAAGGGGGTGGGAAATAATAAGTAAAAAAAACAACAAACATTTTATTTTAAAAAAAAAAAAAAAAAAAAAAAAAAAAAAAAAAAAATTAAAAAAAAAGTGAGATGTTAATTAAAAAACCGGAAAAAAAGCCGGAAAAAAAAAAGATATAATCTTTTCTTCAGCCCACACGATTATATCCGCAAAACAGAGTGCTTTCTGATATTGTATCAATAAAGCCAAAGCAAAATATAGTAATACAATAGTGTGAGGAGCACTCAAAAATTTTTTTTTATAAAATAACTACATAAAAATAGATCATAAAAAGTAAATATAACATGTAAAAACAGATAATAAAATAAAATAAAAAGAAAAAATAAAATAAAAAGAAAAAACATTAAAAAGGGGGGGACTATAAAGCGAGTAGCAAAATCATAACAACTTACATGGACAGTTATTTTTCAAGAATGATTTAAAAATGTTTTCGCAGAAAGATTGCCAGATTACAAAATATGAAAACAAAAGATGAAAATAAAAGCGCAAATTGAGTGTAACAAAAGGGTTCTAAAGTGTCGTTCTTACTGCACTGCTGAAGTGATTTGTTATTCTGAGTTTTGATTTGTTAGTTACCAAGGATGGGCCCGAAATGGATGTGCACAAGGTAATATTATACTGGATAATTTTAAAAATTGATCATAAATAGTTTTAGAAGATAGCAGCTTGCAGCTTAAGCGCAATAAATGTTACTTATTGTTTTTCTTAACTTTCTTAGTGTTTTCTTGTATTTATTTATATATATATATATATATATATATATATATATATATATATATATATATATATATATATATATATATATATATATATATATATATATATATATATATATATATATATATATATATATATATATATATATATATATATATATATATATATATATACAGGTGGTTATCAAAATAATGGAAACACCCTAGATTATGAAGGTGTTCTGCTGTAAATGTTTTCTTTATGAAGGTATCTCCTAACTGTAATTGTTGACACTGGAGAATCCAGACGCTGATTGAGCTCTGCGGTCACTTTCGCTGCAGTTGTTTTCTTTTTAGACATTACAATCCGCTTCACTACCCGTCGGTCTCTTTCTCCTTCCGTCCACTATTTTGCTTTGCTGAGCTTGTCTTTCCGCGCTGTGTGTATGCTGTCATGACTTTAGACACCGTACCTCTAGAAACGTCTAATAACTGGGATGTTTCGGTCACTGTTGCTCCAACTAGTCGGGCTCCTACAATTTGGCGACTCTGAAAATCTGTGAGGTCTGACATTTTACGCTTCTGACAGAAAATCAAAACGTAGACAACTCTGCTAAAGCTCTCTCATACCACCTAATATATTTACTTTTTATATTAAAAAAAACTGATATGTAAGATTATATTTTAATGCTTTTGAAGCGAATTCTCAAATGTCGCTTTTATTCACAAGTGTTTCCGTTATTTTGATAACCACCTGTATATATATATATATATATATATATATATATATATATATATATATATATATATATATATATATATATATATATATATATATATATATATATATATATATATATATATATATATATATATATATATATATATATATATATATATATATATATATATATATATATATATATATGCGCTATAATTTTAATAGCTTTTTATGATCTTTTCATTTTGATTTTCCGTCAAACTCTAATTGTTTTTTCAATTTATTATAATCCGTATCTACGTGACTTTGAGTCCATGAGATGCAGCTAGAAAAATGCTGTTTTTTAGTTTCATAACACGATGCTCGCCTCTCTCGTTATAACTCAGCCGTGCATATTTACATGATTTTTCAATTACGCATTTGAAGTTTTCGATATTTAATTGAAATGCGAATTCAGTTTATCTTACAGTAATTGATTTCTTATTGATGTTACATTGCTCGTTTTATCACGAGTCTTATTCATGTGATGTGCAAATCACAAAATAATATATGCGGGGTGTCTCAAAAATAACTGACGGCATGATAAACAAATTGGAAATTTGTTTCGCTCTTGTCAGTGAAACCAATTTTTTTTTAAATTATTAATTTCTTGTTTCAAAATTAGCTAAAATTTTCATTAACAGATGACGCTTTGAACACACCGTAGAATAGTTTCCGAGCGTTTTGATCTTGAACTGACCCTATTTTGCCATATATGGTAGTCATTTCAGAAAAATGTTGCTGATTTCAAAAATATTATTTTGTAGTTGTTCATATTCAGCAGTTACATTTCTTGACGATAATTGTGAATAATTTTGAAATTTGCTGATAACAAATTTTTTGGTTTCATGAGCAGAATGCAGCGCACGGAGCATTTCCTTCTATTTAGTCGGTTGTGGAATTTACGAAAATTCTCGGTTCAAATTTCTGGTTATTTTTATGACACTCGGTGTTTGTCAAAGTTTTTTTGATATTATATTGCAATTTGTATTCAGGAATTTTTTTATTTGAAAAATATTTTTTATAAATACACATAATCAGTTCGCTTTATGCAATAGTTTGGATAAATGTGGCTCTAAATATTCATGTTAAGAAAGTGTTTAAATCGTTTAGGAATGCAAGATCACAATTTGCAGATTCACTTGTTAATTTTAATTGAATTCATGAAATAAATTTTTTTGTAAATTTCTATGACGCAATACCTTGAAGCACATTAGTATGATTTGCATACTTAAAATTTGCCCCCTTATTTTTGGAAATTGCTGGTTGGTTTCTTCCTTTCTTTGCAACATTTAATAGTATGCGAGGCAGTTTGCAAACTGACGCAAGTCACTTCTTTCTTACAGAGACACTTTTTAAGCCATTTCGGACAACTTTAGTCATGGTTATCTGAAAGCAATAGCTTAGTTAAAGCCTGAATAGTAACCAGGGAT
Organism: Parasteatoda tepidariorum; assembly: GCF_982258835.1. Classification (NCBI taxonomy): domain Eukaryota; kingdom Metazoa; phylum Arthropoda; class Arachnida; order Araneae; family Theridiidae; genus Parasteatoda; species Parasteatoda tepidariorum. The sequence continues at coordinate 120,009,342 of NC_141757.1, read as the reverse complement.
AGATTTAATGTTCTCTTTGGAGATTAAGATTGTAACCTTGTCCCCTTTTTTTTTACATCTTTTATAACATATTTTATGTGATAACGAATAACTTTTTTCAGTTGTGATTACCATGAAATTATAAATTAAAAAAGAGGAGGAAGCTATTGGACAATTTCTTCTTTCCTTTTAAAAAAAACTTTTACGCTATCACGAACAGCTTTCTACGCCGTCCTTCCTTGAGTTAACAAATTAAGCGTTAAATAATATACCAGAATAGAAAGTAATGAGCACTCACGTAAATTTAAAAACATGAATACCATTTTAATTTTCATGAAAGAGCCCTAAAATATTAATTTTTTTTCCCTCGACTCGAGGATTAACACGTTGGCAATAAAAATGACATTTTTTCCCTTTCTTATTTATCTTTTCAGCTTCCGATCCTTTTGTTGGACTAATAGCACAGGGAGAACAACCATGTTTTGAAACGGTTGAAAGTGAAAATTGTCATACACCAATACATGAGGTTTTCACGCCAAAATATAAAGGAACTGATACAACCACACCAAATACTAAGTTTTATCTTTTTACATCCAAGAGCAAAGAGAGGGCTGAACTTCTTCATAACTGTGGAGGAAAACTACCGAAAAATAGTTCATTCAATTCAACAGAGAAAACTGTGTTTGTTATTCACGGAGTCTACGAAGGTGTGTGCCGTTCAGCTTTTCAGAGGGTAAACTAACATTCATTCTAATAAATTTTAAGGAAGTGTTCTGTCTTTTAATTGAAACATGAAGTTTGAAAGTGGATCGTTAAAATTTTGGTTTTCTTCGAAACAATAATACAGAATATTGCATTTGTTATTCATGGAGACTACGAAAACCTGTCCCGGTCAGCTTTTCAGAGGGTAAGCAAATACAGTCAACTCGTGTTATAACGACCCTGTGATAGAACGACCAACATGATAGAACGACCCTGTGAAGGAGTCCCAATTCACATCCATAAAAGATAACGTTATTTTACTCTTGCTATAACGACCGTAAAAAAGGTCAACTCTTAATATAACGACCCTCTCTGAATTTGAACACAGCTCTTTTCTAACTTCCTATTGGAAACTGGGGTAGAATGGTTGACCTTGAACAAGCACACTTCCGTTAAGTCCTGTTAACATGTAACTTCTACAAATTAATGCACATCAAAAAATTAATATCTTCGTCTAATGAAGCCTCGTTTATGTTCCTCGGTTTACTCTTCTTTATAATACTGCAGATTATGTACATAAAAAAAAATTCGTTTAATATACCGCAAATTATGTACATCAAAAAACTAATTCATTCGAAACTAGATTTTTTTTTGTCATTCTATGTTTTTTTAATCTGTACTTTAAAATAAAATTCTTAATTGTTAACAGTTGTAACTCAATTGTTAGAATGTCATTATGTTTTATTAATGTATGTATCTTGCCCTTTTTTTGGTTTATAACATGTATACCACAAATAGTATATGCATGCATTATGACGTTTAAAACCATTATGTGACCGATTTTCGAAGGAAATTTGCTCATTTTGATATAGCGACCATTTGATATGACGACCAGATTGGGTCGTTATAACGCATTATCGTTATAACGTGAGTCAACTGTATATATTTTAGATGAAATAAATATATATATATATATATATATATATATATATTAATACAAGAAAACACGAAGAAAGTTAAGAAAAACAATAAGTTTCATTTATTGCGCTTAAGCTGCAAGTAAACAAAACTCATTAGAAGATAAGTTCAAAATGTAGAAAAAAACAAAGAAAAATTATGGACATATGGAGAAAAAAAAAGGGGGGGAAATAATAAGTAAAAAAATAACAAACAACATTAAAAAAAAGAAAAAAAGAATGAAATTTTATTTAAAAAACCGGAAAAAAAATATAATCTGTTCATCAGCCCACACGATCATATCCGCAAAACAGAGTGCTTTCTGATATTGTATCAATAAAGCCAAAGTAAAATATATTAATACAAAAATGTGAGGAGCACTCAAAAAAATTTTTTATAAAAATTACAACAAATAAAATAGAACACAAAAAGTAAAAATAAGTAAAAATAACATGTAAAAACAGAAAATAAAATAAAATAAAAAGAAAAAAAACAGTATAGAAATGGACTATAAAGCGAGGAGCGAAATCAGATCAACTTACATGGACGGGAATTTTCCAAGAATGATTTAAAAATGTTTTCGCAGAAAGATTGCCAGATTACAAAATATGAAAGCAAAAGCGCAAATTGAGTGTAACAAGAGGGTTTTAAAGTGTCGTTCTTACTGCACTGCTGAAGTGATTTGTTATTCTGTCTATTGATTTGTTAGTTACCAAGGATGGGTCCGAAATGGATGCGCGCAAGGTAATATTATACTGGATAATTTTAAAAATTGACCATAAAAAGTTTTAGAAAATAGATGTTTATTTAAGAAAAAATATAAAATAGAAAAGAGAAATATAAATTGCCTGTTCTGCAAATAGAAAAATTATATAAATTATCAAAGAAAAAAATTTTAATAGATAATTTTAACACGGATTTGCCCGAAATGGATTTGCACATGGAAAAATTAACAAAGAAAAAATTTTTAGCAAACAATTTTACCCACGGATTTGCCCGAAATGGATTTGCACATGGAAAAATTTTATAGATTAACAAAGGAAATTATTTAGTAAAGGAATTTTCAGTAAATAATTTTAACCACGGATTTCCATGTGCAAATCCGTGCTAAGATTATCTATTAAAATTTTTTTCTTTGATAATTTATATAATTTTTCCATTTGCAAAACAGGCAATTTATGTTTCTCTTTTCTATCTTATATTTTTTCTTAAATAAACATCTATTTTCGAAAACTTTTTATGGTCAATTTTTAAAATTATCCAGTGTAATATTACCTTGCGCGCATCCATTTCGGGCCCATCCTTGGTAACTAACAAATCAATGCGCAGAATAACAAATCACTTCAGCAGTGCAGTAAGAACGACACTTTAAAACCCTCTTGTTACACTCAATTTGCGCTTTTGTTTTCATATTTTGTATTCTGGCAATCTTTCTGCGAAAACATTTTTAAATCATTCTTGAAAAATTCCCGTCCATGTAAGTTGATCTGATTTCGCTGCTCGCTTTATAGTCCATTTCTATACTGTTTTTTTTTCTTTTTATTTTATTTTATTTTCTGTTTTTACATGTTATTTTTACTTATTTTTACTTTTTGTGTTCTATTTCATTTGTTGTAATTTTTAAAAAAAAACATTTGAGTGCTCCTCACACTATTGTATTAATATATTTTGCTTTGGCTTCATTGATGCAATATCAGAAAGCACTCTGTTTTGCGGATATAATCGTGTGGGGTGATGAAAAGATTATATCTCTTTTTCCGATTTTTTTTCCGGTTTTTTAAATAAAATTTCATTCTTTCTTTTTTTTTAAATGTTGTTTGTTATTTCTTTACTTATTATTCTCCCCCCCCCTTTTTTTTTCTTCATATGTCTATAATTTTTCTTTGTTTTATTCTACATTTATTCTACATTCAAATACTTGGAAACAACAAAATAATGATGAATGAACCGCCACGGCACAAGAGTTTACATAGGCTGTACTATAGATGTTGCGTTTAATGACGGGAAAACAATCTTTATCCATTCCTGGTTTTCAAAAATATAATGTGCTGTGCAATTATCAATCATACATAGGCTGTACTATAGATGTTACATAGGCTGTACTATAGATGTTACATAGGCTGTACTATAGATGTTACATAGGCTGTACTATAGATGTTGCGTTTGATGACGGGAAAACAATCTTTATCCATTCCTGGTTTTCAAAAATTGAATGTGCTGTGCAATTATCAATCAACAGCAAAAATTTTCTTTTTCTGGCCGATAGTTCTTTAGCCTATTTTCGAATTTCTTCTTCAACTAGACCAGATGTCATCCATGCTTTCTTTGTATGAAACTGGAAAGTTTTTAACATTTTTGAAGCATCTTGTCTTTTGAGATTTGCCGATTACCAAAAGTTTGTGCTTCTCCCATCCATTCATATTAGCGCATACTAGAGCGGAGAGTCGCACTTTTAAAAGTTTACCACCAGAACACTTGAATTTTTAAATTTCAATGTTTGGTTATCATTTTATAAAATAATCCAGCCTCATCCGAGTTGAATATGTCTTTCTCTTCATAGTTACGAGAGATATCATTCCAAAACATTTCTTTTCCAATCCTCAACATCAGATATGGAAACACTTCCCGACTCTCCGATAATTTTTTCCTGAATTTATGAATTTTCCTGCAATTATCGAGTTGATTACATCCATTTTCAATTTTTCTGATTATGCCCATTCTATCATCAACGGAGAACGTTTTACTGCTCGCCATAGTTAAATTTGGGAACTTCTTTAACTGAACTGAGAGAAAAAGGAGTATTAACAAAGATTAGTGTCCACCCCTTTGACCAATAATGAATAACTCTCTCTCTCTCTGACAGAAAATGGATCCCTTTACAGGATCTGCCAGCCTTTGTTTAGGGATGGACATAAAGGAAGAAGCAAACAAGAAACTCCTCTCTGTAGATGGTTTTAAAAATCAGTTGCTTTGAAATAGAAATTTCACAATTATTACAACAACTAAAAATATCAGTCGAAGACAGAAAAAAGTTCATAATATCCAACTTCCTCACTTTTTTGGTTCACTATATCCACAAAAAATAACATTGTATAGTAAGGCACGGGACCGAACATTTCGTTCTTTATATCCAGGAGTTCACTATAAGACGTGTTCACTATAGTGGGGTTTGATTATATATATATATATATGAAAAAATGACATGGTTCAATTTATTTTTAATAAGTATAATTTAATTTCATTATAATTGTTTGTTTTTTGAACATATCACTATCTAGCATTTAAAAAATTTTAATAGTAAAAAATTATTAACATTTTAGGAATATAAAGAACAACTATTTATTCGAGGAGGATATAACGTCATTTTAGTGGACTGGACGTGGGGTAATTTTCCCGATCCGGATGGTGCTATTATTAATTCTTTTGTAGCTGGTGAAGAGACTGGATTTGTAATCAAGAATATTATGGTAAAATTCAAATAGTGGTTAAGTTTCCAGTATGTTTAGCGTTTGAAACTAAGCTTAAAGCATATTGCCTAATCACTTAAATATATAAAGCAATTGGAAGATTATAAGATGGAAGATTATAATTGGATTTGTTATTAAGAATATAACGGTGATGACCATTTCCGATGTATTTAATTTTTTTTAATTATGCGTCAACGCCTATTCACACTTTTTTATGAAGCTATTGGTAGAGAATGTATTTGTTACCAGGAATGTGAAATTTGTTATTTTTAAATCGTGTTTTTTTTTCTAAATAAAAAAAATGTAAACTTATTGTTTATATATATATATATATATATATATATATATATATATATATATATATATATATATATATATATATATATATATATATATATATATATATATATATATATATATATATATATATATATATATATATATATATATATATATATATATATATATATATATATATATATATATATATATATATATATATATATAGTGATTGAGGAAAACATTCTAATATTTTGTTTTTATTTTATAGTTCTTGAGAATGTTCTACATATTTAATTCCTAAAGTTTTTCATGCAACGTTTTTTAAATCAGTGTGACAAACTTGCAGGAGGTACCGAAGGCATATCGAGTTATAAGCATCGTACAGAGGAGGGCGTTAAAATAAAGATTTATCCCGCATGAATTTGTAGATCTCTTTCTTTGGATATATGAGAACAGGATATGACTGCAAATGAACAATAAAAGAATCTGCAAACATTATTGTTTCTTACTTGAGAAAAAGCAAAATTAATGAATAGTTTATAATTAAGAATAATAAGACTTTTTTTTTACCTTTCCTGGAAGCCAGCTGTCACTGAAATATTTTTACTATCATTTTTTTTCCTTTCCCTGTTCTTCGTCACGGAAGATAACGAATGTGTTGCTAATTTAACGTTATCCGATGATCACCTATCAACCTGTGTTACAGAAACATGCAACATTACCTCCACCTGTTTATTGGGTGGGACAGAGATATTTCATTTTCAGGTCCTTTGGTAACGTGACAGCATCAGTTAAATTGACTCCCGTTGAAGACTTTTTTTAATTTTATACTGCCTGGGATCGAATGAAGAGTTGATACCAGACTGTTGTTGAAGACCTAGTTAATCGTATGCTGTCGGTGATCAAATTAATACAGGCACATCAGACTGCCGTTAGAGACGTTGTTGTCGTATGTGGAATCAAATGAAGACTTTGGCACATCTGACTGCTGTTAAACATCTCGTCGATTGTATATTGTATTCGATCTGATGAAAACTTCTGTGTCCGTTGAAGAACTCGTTCGTAGGCTGAATGGGATTAAAAAAAATCGGTACATGAAACTCCCATCGTCATTTGCATTCTTCAGGGTAGGTTAGTGGCGGATCCAGCATAGGGGTCATGACCCCCCCAAATTAAAAAAAATTAAAATAATAATTTTTTCAATAGTTTACAAAAGAAATGAAATATTTAAAAAATTATTTAAGGTGGCATATGCACCTAGGTAGGTCGGAAAAATCGATTTTTCTTCTTCATCTAATTATGTTCTTCACTGTTTCAAGAATCATAATCCAAAGGATAAAAACGAAATTCGTCATAGTTTCATTGTAAACATTATTAATGTTGAAACGCGCCGAATACTCCCAGCGCGCTTCAACAGGTCAACAGGTAAAGATGGGAAACTTGCGAAACTCGTAACTAAAATCTGGCACCATGCCAGCGCTTCGCGTAAGGCGGAGAAGTTTGTCTCTAGCAACGCTTGCGCAATATCATCCTTAGTTTTTTTACCTCGTCAAACTGTTACAGAAGAAGATCTTATAGCCGTTCGTGAAACTGCCGAGTTTTAAAAGAATCTCTAAAATGCTTCCGTAAAAGTTGTCGAAACAGAATTTCGTCTTCGGGTGGCAAAATGGCAACGTGAAACAGAAGCAGGACTTGAAGTGCCCAACGATCTTTCCAAGATTATTAATAACTGTGTCATTGATTTGTACCCATCAATCAATATGTTGTTGAGAATTTTAATAACACTGCCAGTTAGAGCAACAACAGCAGAACGTTCCTTTTCAACTCTTCGACGTCTCAAAACTTGGCTTAGAGCAACTCAAAATCAAGAACGATAAAATGGACTCGGCATTATTAAACATTTGTCGAGAAATTGATTTGAATGTTGAAAAAATCATTGACAGGCTTGCCAAAGTTTCTAAAAAAACGCATTACATTTATTATTTAAGGATTTTGAATACTTGAATTATTTATGTATTGTTCATTATGAAAAAAATTAATGAGAAGACTAGCATTTAAAAACCCAGTTTTTTTTTCTTCAAGAAAAAAAATGTCAAAAAAAATTTTTTTTTTATAAAAGAAAATTCATTGTGGGGGGGGGATCTGAGTCTATGATCCCCCCCCCAGGAAAAATTTCTGCATCCGCCCCTGGGGTCGATAACAAGTACACCAACAATTTTCCAGAACGTTAGGAATTTGATCAACTGAGATTTGAAGCTTGTGTGGTTGCTTTTTGTTGGAATTTTGGGCACAATCTGTAACCTGTAGCTGTTTGCCAATGAAAAACTTAGCTCGAAAATTGTCACACTAACTGACTAGTGTGTTTCTGTTCTTTCTTTATCTTCGCTTCTTTCAACTATGACTGGCATAGAAATATTTTGGATCCATCTGCTTCCGATTCTCTAAAGCACTCTCCAAATAGGGACATTCAAAATCGCATATATGAACTGGAATATGATTGGTGAAATATATTTATCCGAGAAAAACGCGTCGATCAAGTTCTCGTTTGTGTCTCTGAATTCACACGCGCGATTTTATTGTATGCATGCTCTTATATGTTTGTTACTTTGATATTCCTGCTACATTGCCTTAGAAAACATTTGGTAGAGAGTTTTACTCGAAAAATTCTCCTATTAATCTAAAACTCGAGTTAGGCAAAAATATAATTCATTGCAAAGAATAAATTACTCATAATTGTGATATTGCACTTGTAGACAAATGATTACTTTTAATACACTTGTAGACTTTTAGTACACTTGTAATACACTGACAAGTAATCATTATCAAAGATAACAAGAATTTAGGATTGAAAGTAATTTTATGATCAGATGATTATCAGTAATCATCTAATTAAAATTACATTAAATACTTTTCAATCATTAATGTAACTGGAATCATGAGATAATTGTATGTAGCAGAGATTGTTTGTAATAATAGGCCATAATTACTTGTAATTGTTCTGAATTGTAATCATGTCTACAATAGTATAAACTAAATCAATATCTATATTCATGCTTGCAAGTAACTTTTCAGCATGTAGTCATTAACTGTAATCAATAGCAGTTGTAGTTGATGTTAAATTCTGATGAACAAATGTTTTATCGTCTAAATGACGTCATTTACACCCTCTTGATCACCGTTTGGGAACTGTCAACGAATACATGACTACAAGATATAATATAGCCCCGACTATTAATTGATAATACGTCACGTTTAAGGAGGAAAAGAGGTTTAAATTTTAGTTTAGGTATAGCGAAATTTCAATTTAAAATTAATACAATAAAGTACAGTTGCTGGCATAAGTCAAACAACTAACTTATATCAATTGAAGAAGATTAACATTTAATAATTTATTACAGATGCAAAATAATTATGCAGATGGTTCAAAATTTCATATCATTGGCCATAGTGCAGGAGCATATATTTCAATCACTGCTGGAAAATTTATTAGAGAGTGGAGTTCAGCTCATAAACTCAGAAGAATCACCCGTAAGAAAAGTTCATATTTATGCAATATCTTAACAGTATTTAACACAATGTTCTGAATATATCGTATTCACAGAATAATGTTGTCCCTGTTCAATTTTTTTTTCTCGTTTTTCAAGTCTTAAACTAGCTCTGTGCAATTTGCATGACACAAAATCTGATCCTAAAATGCAAATGTACTGTGTGCTTTTGAACTAATGATTGGATCTTTACATTCTAGGATTCAATCTTAATGGTTCGAAAAGGTGATCTTAAATATGCTAATTAATTAGTACAGACAGTATGTTAAGTTGCGAAATCGGACACAAAAACGTATTTCCTCTGAATAAACATACGCTTTCCCCCCCCCCCCAACAGAATCGGACTTTTGACTTTCAAAACATAGAGGGTATCCGCAATCTAGGAAGTATGGTATCAATAGTTTGGTCGGGAAAGCTGTCCAAAGTTTGGACTTCCTAATGTTAATGGCAGAATACAAAATTTGAGCAAAATCTGTCGAATAGTTCCTGAGAAACCAAAGTTTAAAAATAAGACTTTTTCGAAATTCGATTTCTCAGGAATTATTCAACAGATTTCGCCCCAAGTTTTATATTTTACCATTTAAAACTGCATTTTTAAAAATTAAGTAAAAAAGTGTATAACTTACTATTCAAAACTTTTTTGTTTTATTATTAAATAAAGTAATAAAAAATAACAAATATTTAGTAAAAGTTGTATTTTGCGTAAAATTTTCTTCGGCTAAGTGAATTTTATAATTGCCTGCAAAAGTTTCAGAAATCGCTTAAACATATTCTCGAGATAGGGTGAAATACTTAAAATGTAAAATTAACATTAAATGGTTCAAACTTTGAACCGTTTTCTGGACCAAATTATTGGAACCATATTTCCCAAATTGCTCTACGTTCTGGGAGTCAGAAATCAGAATCCGTCGAAAAAGGTATGCTTATTCAAAGAAAAAACGCTTTTGTGACTGATTTCGTAAATTAAAATATAATCTGCTCTAATTAATCAGCATATTTGAGGTCACCTCCTCAAACCTTCAAGATTGTGTCCTAGAATGGGAAGATCTGATCATTAGATCCAACGTTATTCAGGGTGGTCCGTTTCTTGTACTTTGCGCACTGTACATTACCGTTCATAATTTTTTTCTTTTTTTTTTGTTATTCTTAATTTCTTTTTAATTTACAACTTTTCATCTAAAGTGTACAAAATATGATGATTTCAATTTAATTATTCATGAAGCTGTAGCTTGGAAAAATGGCTTCCATTAATTTTATTTTACTAAACACTGGTTGCCAAAAACAAAGTCAATTAATATCCGCAACTTTGATAAAAATAAATAGATAATTAATATCCGCAACTAGTTTTGAAGAACGAAAATTTGAATGCAAAGATTTGTTCATTGCATCATACTATGTAAAGGACGCATGATGATTGATTGAGGCATTTAGACAAGCGCGTAAGAGAAAGAATAAATGTTACATTCTAAAGTCATTCGTGGGAGTGGAGATTCAATGCAGTGACAATAACATTGGATCTGAAATTTAGGGCAAACAGGACTTTCGGATCGCTTCTATAGAGTTTTGACTACTTTTAATGAAGGAAAATTTAAGACAAATTTGTGCTGTGCTTATGAAATGAAATATATTTACTTGATTGGGTATATTCTAATGAGAGTTTATATCTTTGAGCATTTCTTAAAAAACTGAAGAAACAATGTTTTTTTTTTTAATTCCTACTATTAGTTCACAATCTCCCTATATATCTTGTTCAAAATTTCAATCGTTTAATAAAATACACTCAAGTTCAAATACATTTTTTTAAAACTTGTAGTGGATGAAACTTGATGTTGATACAGTGTTTCTTCAAATATTAATTCATTAATTAAAAGGGATTTGTTTTAAATTTTACTAAAAGCGAGTCATTTTTCACATACTTTAAAGATAACATCAGTGAAAATTTCTAACTTATAGCTCTATTTGAACAAAAAAATAGTTTATTGCACACATTTAAGTATTTAATTATTTTATATTCGCTGTGTCAGAGTAAAATTCTATAAAGAACATTGCGTGGTAGCACGTGTGATCCACGTCACCAAATTTATAGTTATCTGATACCAGGAGCCTTTTTTTCCAATTCCTACTATTTTTTTAAATTTTTATTTTATGATTTTACAACTGTCGTTGAGCAGCCGACATAATTTAATGGGTTTACGACTACTAATGTTCAATTCCGTAGCCTTGTCATTTTGAACCCAATCCAGAAGACAAGGGAACTACTGGATCGAGTATTGGGAGAAATATGCCTTCGTGGAGGACTTTTTCGATGGAGCTAATCCGCATTTGCATTGCATGGAGAGGAAGACCACGAGAACCTCCCACGGTTAGCCTCACGGAAAGGGGACTCTAACCCATGATCCGTCTCCCAATGAGGATATTTTATGTCAGCACTGTGGTCGATGCAAGCCGGATGCGGAATTCGTTTCGACTGGGATTCGAACCCGGTACGCCTTATTGGAAGGCAAACTCTCTATCCCCTGAGCCATCGCTGCTCCGATTCCTACTATTAGTTCACACTCTCCTTATATATATTTATGTAGCTTGTTCAAATTTTCAATCGTTAATAAAATCGACGATCGCAAAGCTTGAGTACGCCCTCTAGCGGGAGCCTTAAAATATCGGACATTAGTTCTATCATAACCATTGGCAAAGACGGATGCCATTTTCTTAGCAGCAAATAAGAAGCAAAATTTCCCTAAGGAAAAGGCAGAAGAACTTGAAAAAACGAACCAGAACATGCCAAACATTGAAGCAGAACACGCCAAACATTTGAAGAACAATTTCTCAATAATTTTTACCTTTCTATTACCAATAACATAACTTCCGATTTTGGGATCGCATGCAGATGTGTGTATTACGGTAAAATAATTTTTTCCCTCTTCAATTCATTACAAATTAAGGTGAAGTCTACATTTCTTTCGTCATTCCAATGAATAAATGTGAATTCAGAACTGTAATAGTTATAGAATATTCTTCTTCTTTATGGAATAGTATATATTTCTGCATCTATATAATTCGGAAAACATCAATAAAGAATCCTCCGAATTACTTGAAATAGTATCATTTGTGCTGATTACTAATAAATTTTTCAGTTTTGAAAGAATAATTTCAATTAGAATTCAGCTATTCTGTTTTCAAGTTACATTTTGAAATTCATATCGAGATTCATATTTACAGATTTGGCAGTTTTTAAGTGCCGTCAATCTACACCTAAAATTTTTGCGACAAATCAAAAAATAAAACACTTTATTTAAAATCAAAGTAGTCAATCAGATATCGGTGAAAAATGGACCGATATAGAGTTTAACATAGATTCAAAACAATCTCTATTTTCTTTTGCCTAATTCTGTCGCCATATGAACTCTAATAAATAAGATTCCAAGTGAAAGAACATTTCCAAAACGTACGTTTACCAAGATAAAGTTTCATGTTATGGGAATTGGTACATTTTCGTTTTTTTGGTAAAATATTTCGCTCTTGAAAAAAATTAAATTGCATCTTGTTCCGTTTTTGGCAAATCCCAAAGACGCATTTTCTTAGCACTAAAATGGCGTCAAAAATCAGCAAACAACAAGGAATCCAAAAGATGATATCCAGGATTATTTGATGATAATTTTCTATAGAATGGTTTTCTACGTCCGATTATGAAAAAAAAAACATGAGCAAGTTTTTTTATTTTATTTTAATGTGAGGAATTTTTAAAATGGTTTTGTACGCCCGATTATGAATTTAAAAAAACACAAAACATGAGCAAGTTTTTTATTTTAATGTGAGGAATTCTTAGAATTGTTTTTTTTTTTTTTTTTTTTTTTTTTTTTGGTTCGTAAGCATTCTTTATTTTACGTTTTTTAGTTCCTAAATAATGATTTTTATTGAAACTTAGAATTTTTTGATAAAAATTGTTGTCAAAAAACTATTTTTACATAATTAAATTATATAAAATTATGAGGTTTATGCATACTTTCTGCTTATTTTGATGTTTGAAGTAATATGATTCTTAAAACTATAGAATGTTAAGTTGAAATAGGCCTTTAATGTTATATCATTAAATTTAGTAAGTCTATTTCTCAGGCATTAACTCTAATAAAAAGATAAATATTTTTTTCTTTTTTGTTTATTCACAAATATTTTTCCGATGTGTTTCGGATGTTCCTTCTCTTAAAAAAAAAAAAAAAAGAGATACCATTTTTTCCCGTTAGCATAAGAAAGAATATCAAACATTTTTCTTTTTCAAATTTAATAAGCCACAATGAAGATGGAACGCTACAATGTTACATGCTACATTAAAGACGTCTCCAGTGTAACTTATTGACTGTTCATATAGAAATCGCAGGTATTCGTCTCATACAACAGCGCCCCCTATAGTTCGTTGCGATCGCGAATACTTTTTATTCATCCACTCAAGTCCAAATACATTTTTTTGAACTTGTTGTCACTTGAAGTCAATACAGTTTTTTCACATATTAATTCATTAATTAAATTTAATTAATTAATTAAATTTAATTAGTTAATTTTAGTTTTACATAGGTGAAAAAATTTTCATTACTTAATTTAAAAAAACTGAAATAATTTTTTTTTGTTGTTGACCTATGTAGGAATTGACTTAAATTTTTTATATTTCTTGTTTTAACTAAATGTGCGGTAATAATGCACTTCTCTTCTTAAATCTCGTTTTCCATCTTTCTAGTATTTGACCAAAAATCTGGAAATTTTCATTTGAGAGATATCCTGGCTACACATACATCTCACAAATCAAACATCCTCTCATTCACCTAAAATGACATGATTTGGCTTCGATTCCTGTAAATAATATTGATATTTTTTTTATCCCTTAAATATTAGCCTGATTTTTTTATTGTGTAAATTTTTTGACTTTATTTTCGAAAACCATTTCCAAAATTGCCACCGTCCCCTCTATTTCAGAGAATTATCGTCGCACGCACGTGTCATTCGTGTAACGCTAAAACTAATGGATTAAAAACTTGAAATTTTGCACATTTAAAAAAAAAAAAAATTAATAACATTTCATCTGAAAATATTATTGATTTGAATGTTAAATTTTGATCAAAGTATAACATGTCACGGAATGCCACGAGATGGCGCTCTCCTATTAATTTAATTACATATTTTTCTTTGTGTGTCATTATAATCTTGATTTGATTAGATGAATGTTGAAGGGAAATGTCAGCCCTTATAATACTGACTATCTACGTATCTTCATATCATAATCTATTAAAGTTTGTTTTGTTTTAAAATAATGTGTTTAGTTAATTAATTTGAACCACCGACCTTAGTTAAATCTTTTTTCATGGTGCTCAAGGCAAAATTCAGCTTGGATAAACATATCATGCCCAAATTCTTCAAGAAATAAAAGGTAGGCCTTTATTATTTTTTCATCATTCGTAAATTTTGTATATATACAGTGGGTGAATTTCTGTTATAACAATGTCTGCAATTGAAATCGCGAAGGCAAAGAGAACAACTGTAAGGAAACTTACTACGCAGTTAATTAATCAAATTGATGCGAAATTAAATCAGCAGACGAAATTGATGAGCAGGATCTTAGAGACGACTACGAGAATTTAATTGAAAAATCTAGCGAATTAAAACAACTTGATTCCGTAATCGAAAGTTCTCTAACCCTCGAACAGGTTGAAAAAGAAGTGACAAGCAATGACGAATATAAAACAAAGTGTTTAAAATATTCAAAAAGAATATTGCGGTATCTAGAAACTAAATGTAAAGTAAATCCAACCTTAAATGAACCACATGATAGAAGTTTAGACACATCTTTAAGTGAAAATTTAAAAAATCAATGCTCAATTAAATTACCGAAACTTGTCATAGAACCGTTTTCAGGTGATCTAGAGAGCCTAGAGTAAAAGAGAGTGGACAAGGGAGAAACGATTCCTGATTGGTGGACAGAAAAACTTTACCGCCGGAGGCGAGAGTGGAAAATTCGCCATTGGAATTACATGGAGTGAAAATTATCTGACTCAAAAAAATTATGTTCTGTATTAATAAATGCATGTAATAAGTTCATTACTTACTTTTTTTCAATAAGAAACTTCACAGTTACAGTAAATGTTAAAATTATGGCTGAAAATTTGGATAGTTGTTAGTTATTAGAATTTATCCTTATTATTACTTACTTGCGTGCATATAAAGTTATGTTTATCTCATTGTAAAGAGAACAAGGTGATGAAATAACTAATGGTTAGATAAGAATAAATGTATTTACTTTTAATGCACATAATTTCTATCTAAATTACTTATAAATTTTAAGATTTGAGCATCTTTTTATCAAAACTTCAGAAGTGCAGAGTTTGGCGATATTACTTTGACATGTTGGCGCGTTACAATGTTCGCGTTACAATGTTACAATGCGCGTTAAAGTAGCATTTGTTTACTTTTCGTTACCAACTGTATAAAATGCTAGTTTGTTTTAAATTTCAACTAATTATGGAAATTTTTGTTTACAATTTGTTGAAATAAACAATACCTTTTCAGGTGAATATGCGATAATTTTTTCCTGAAAAAGTAATAAATAATAATAAATTATATAATTTGTATTATTAATTATTATTTCTGAAATAAATGGCATAATCATTATTAATTTTTATATTTTATTTAAGGCATTTATTAAAAGCTGAAGTCTTTTCATTAGTCTTTTTTTTTTTCATTGACGTTAATTTTTTAACAATTTCAGATGCTAGACAATGTTTCTTAAAAAATCTGTAATATCATGTGCTTTCCAATCTTAAAGTTTATATTATTGATACTTTAGTATATACTCTTAGAATAACAGAACCTTCAGAATAACACCAAATGAGCGAGTGGCGCCAATTTCGGTGTATCATCTGGCTACCCCCTTGGACAAAAATCTGACGGCAGCGCATGCGCTCTTGGATATTGTCATCACTCTTTTCAATACAGGCACTCTAAGGTGATCCAAAACAATGGAATAGCTTTTGGAATAGTTTTTCTTGCTCAATAGACAAAAATGAATATATTTCAAAGGAAGAGAAGTTTTCGTACCTCAAGTCTTATTTAACTGGACAAGCTGCTAACGTTGTTTCCGGTTTCGAATTATCCAGCGCTAATTACGACAATTGTATAAAAATTCTTAAAGATAGATTCGGAAAGAGAGATATAATTATAAATGCATTTATGAATAAAATATTAAGTTTAGAAGAAGTTAAAAGTAGTTCAAATATTAAAGCTTTGCGTAAAATATATGATGAGCTAGAAATTTCAATAAGAAATTTAGAAGCAATAAAAGTTACATCAAACTCCTTCGGACATTTGTTAATGCCTATTTTGCAAAAGATTTTACCGCACGATTTAATTTTGGAATTTAATAGACAAAGAGATGAAGGGGATATCGATATCTCTAAATTCCTCGTGTTCTTAAAAAAAGAAGTTGAATGTCGCGAAAGCACTTCTTTTGCGTGTGGAGGAAATGAAAGAAATGAAATAAATTATAATCAAAGTTATCCCAAAACAGTAAATAAAAAATACAATAACAGAAATACACCCACGGCGAGTGCATTTACTGCAGTTACGAGACAGTCATGCATCTTCTGCAATAAATCTCATGACTCTATTAAATGCTATAAAAAACCAGTAGAAAAAATTGCGGTACTAAAAGAAAATAATCGTTGTTTTAAATGTTTCAAAAAATTTCATACTAGCAGATTTTGTAGAGATAAAAATGCATGCGCTAAATGTAATGGGAGAAATCATCACGAATCTGTTTGCTTAAAATATAATGAAGAAAAAGTAAATTTTGAAAAAAAATGTCCGGAACAAAATGTATCTGAAAATATATCAATTGTTTCCCATTCAAATAATGAAGCGTCAGTATCAAATGTTAACTCTAACGCTTTAATTTCTCATAGTAATATCTCTGTTTCAAAAAGTACTTTGCTACAAACGTGTACAGTTTTGGCTTGTAATGAAAACAAAACTGAAGTAACGAGACTGATTCTCGATCAAGGAAGTGAAAAATGCTTCATTTTAGATAGCTTAGCGGAATCCTTAAAATTAAAACCTATTCGAAATGAAAAGTTGTCAGTTTTTGCGTTTGGAGCTTTAACACCAATAATAAAGAATTATCCTGTAGTCATAATAGAATTAAAAGACAGGACTGGAAAAAATAAAATAAAAGTCGAATGCTTAGTCACTAACATGATAACCGCTTGCCAAATAAAAAGCCCCACCCACAACGCAATTGAGAAAATGAAAAGTTTAGGTATGTCGCCGGCTGAATTAAATGTAAACAAAGAAGAAATGACTCGAGTAGGAATATTAATTGGTGCCGATAAGTTTTGGGATATAGTTTTAAGTTCTCGGCGGAGAATAAACAGACATCTGCAAGCCATAAATTCTTTGTTTGGATGGCTCTTGGTAGGTTCGGAAAGAAATATAATAAATCAAAACGAATCAAAACATTTATCGATAGTCGTGGGAAATACCACAACATTAAATGATCTTAACGTGTTTTGGGAACTTGACTCAATGGGCATAAATGAGGAGTATAATGAATGTAAGCAAAGCGAAAATGATTTAATAGACTTATTTGAAAAGGATTTACGGTTCGTTAACGGCCGATACGAATGTAAATTATTGTGGAAATCTAATACTGAGGAATTAGGAAATAATTTTAAGGTTGCTAGTAGGCGTTTTGAATTTTTAAAGCAAAGATTACAAAAAAAGCCAGAAATCATGAAAAAATATCGGGAAATTATAGAAGAGCAGCTGCGGGAAGATATAGTTGAAAAATGTTCAAATGAAATTAATGCTTCGCAGTATTTTATGCCGCACAGGGAAGTTTTGCGCGAAAAAAGTGAGACTTCACAATGCAGAATCGTTTTCGATTGCTCCTCGAAACAGGAAAATTATAAATCTTTGAATGAATGTCTCGAAACTGGCCCAAATTTGAATCCTAAAGTTCTTGATGTAATTTTAAAATTTCGCGAACCAGAGGTGAGCTTCTGTGGAGATTTGGAAAAAGCTTTTCTAAAAATTGGGATTGCTGAGGAGGATAGAGATTATTTAAGGTTTCTTTGGTTTGGGGATAATAATGAATCTCACAGTATTCTGCGCATGTGCAGGGCCCCATTCGGTACTGTAATTAGTCCCTTTATTTTAGCAGCTACGATTAAATATCATATCAAAAAATATAAGAGGGAAAAACCTGAATGTTTTGAAATGCTTAATTCGTCCCTTTATGTAGACGATCTTTATCATGGAGGAAAAACTGTAGAGGATGCATACCAATTGTCTGTAGATGCAGTAAATATTTTTGAGGATGCGGGTATGAATTTAAGGAAATTGAAAACAAATTCAGAGGAATAAAATAAGAAATGGATAATGGCAAAAATTAAGGGGTCTGATGATTTTGATAAAGGAACCAAATTTTTGGGCATGATATGGGATCCAAAAAATGACTTAATTAAACTAAATTTCGAGTCTCTTAAGGAATCAATTGAAATTAGTGAATGTAATACGAAAAGAACTGTGTTAAGATCTGTAGCTAAAATATTTGATCCTGTTGGCTACTTACAACCTTTCATTGTTAGAGTTAAAATCATACTACAAGACTCCTGGTTGTTAGGTTTAGATTGGGATACAATCCTTCCGCCTGATTTAAATAAAAGATGGATGGAGTGGTGCTCTGAAACTAAATATTTGAAAAATCCTGAATTTCCGAGGAAATTCTTCCAGAGCACCAATTATACGCAACTGACTGCACACATATTTTGCGATGCCACCCCTAGAGCATTCGGAGCCGTAGCTTATTTTCGATATATAGATGAAACTGGAGAAATTAAAACTAGCTTTATTATGTCAAAAGGCAGAGTCGCTCCTTTAAAATCACTGTCTCTTCCTAGATGTGAGTTAATGGGAGCTGTTGTTGCTGCCAAATTGGCAAAGTATCTAAAATCCATTCTCCCTAAACTATGTGACAATATACATTTTTGGTGTGACTCTATGATCACGTTATGTTGGATAAGGAAATCTCCGAATGTATGGAAGCCGTTTGTTGCCAACCGCGTAGCTGAAATTCAAAATATTTGCGATCCCACTCAGTGGCATCATTGTAGTGGCAGTGAAAACCCAGCTGACCTTTTGTTCAGAGGGGAACGAGCGGAAACAATTTTCAACAGTTCGTTGTGGCAAAACGGGCCAAGTTGGCTTCTCGAGAATGAAATATCGTGGCCCAAACTGTCAATTGTTGTGCCTGACGAACAATTGGTAAACAATGAAATGAGAAAACATCTCAATGTGTTTCAAACTGCTACAGGTGATGAAAATTTGCAAAACTCTCACCAATTACTTGATTTGAATAAATTTAGCGAGTTAAGTAAAGTCCATCGTATAACAGCATGGGTGCACAGATTTATCCATAATTCCAATTCTTCGTCTGAAAAATATCATGGACCATTGACTGCCTTTGAATTAAAGACTGCTGAAAAGTATTGGGTAAAAAATACTCAAATGAACTATTTTCATAAAGAGATTTCAGATTTGTCTCATCAAAGAGCTATGGACAAAACATCGAATATTTACTCATTGTATCCAGAACTCGATGAAGATGGTCTCTTGCGACTAAAAGGCAGGATACAATTTGCAGACTGTTTAGAATCCACTAAACATCCATGGATACTACCGTCCAAGTGTCGCTATGCAGAACTGGTGATTCTCAATGCTCATGAACAGTTCTTGCACTCGGGAGTAGACTCAACACTAACTCAAGTGCGGGAAAAATTTTGGATCATAAAAGGGAGACAAAGAATCAAATCCCTACTTGGTAGATGTATCATTTGCAAAAGATATAGTGCTCGTCATGGAGAACAAGATGTGGCTCCACTTCCTCCAGATCGCATTCTGGAATCACCACCGTTTGCTATAACGGGATGTGACTATGCAGGTCCCTTTTTTTCCAACGAAAACAAGAATAAACATTATTTGCTTTTGTTCTCCTGCGCCGTCACACGCGCTGTACATTTAGAACTTGTACATTCCCTGAACACAGAATCATTCCTGTTAGCCTTTCGACGATTTGTATCTCGTCGAGGATTATGTTCCACAATATATTCCGATAATGGAAAACCATTCAAACGAGCAGATATTGAACTTCAAAAATTGTGGAAATGTATTTCAGATCCTTCTGTTAAAAACTTATTTTCTGCTTACAACATTCAATGGAAATATATTGTTGAGCGTGGAGCATGGTGGGGAGGATTCTGGGAGAGGATGATAAAAACTATCAAAATTACTCTCAGAAAAATTGTTGGTCGATCATCGCTCTCTCTCGTCGAACTCGAAACAGTGTTTGTCGAGATTGAAGCCATGATAAATTCCAGACCCATCACTTATTTATATAGTGACCCCTCAGAACCATCCCCACTCACTCCAGCTCATTTTTTAATAGGTAAACGCTTGCTATCCCTCCCTCCTACCAGAATTTCTAAGGTCGATCTATTGGGATCGAGAGAATCAATTGTGAAAAAATTTAAACATCAACAGAATCTGTTGAATCATTTTTGGAAATGTTGGCGAAAAGGCTACTTGTTAAATTTAAGATCAGCTAACACGAGCCAAAAGGTCTCGAATGTAAAAGAGTTTAAACCTAATGACATAGTGCTAATTCACGAGGAACTTTATCCTAGAAACATGTGGTCATTGGGCAGAATAACTGAAGTTTTTCATGGAAGGGATGGCAAGGTCCGTTCTTGTTCAATAAAAACTCGAACTGGAATTATTAGAAGGCCTATTCAGCTTTTATATAATATGGAAATTAATAACTAAAAAAAAAAAAAAAATTGTATGCAAACTTTTTATATATTTGTTATTCTTTCTTATGTTGTGCTTTTTTATTAATGATTATTTTATATTTAGTAGATTTCTTTCCAGAGAAGCTGAAATGTCAAATCTGGTAAATTGTTTACTATTTTGTAAATTTAAATTGCTTAAATTTGGTGGGGAGTGTCACGGAATGCCACGAGATGGCGCTCTCCTATTAATTTAATTACATATTTTTCTTTGTGTGTCATTATAATCTTGATTTGATTAGATGAATGTTGAAGGGAAATGTCAGCCCTTATAATACTGACTATCTACGTATCTTCATATCATAATCTATTAAAGTTTGTTTTGTTTTAAAATAATGTGTTTAGTTAATTAATTTGAACCACCGATCTGTGCTTAGTTAAATCTTTTTTCATAACATTTGGTTTTACTCTGCTTAGTTTAGTTTAGCAGAAATTAATAACAGTAGACATGTGAAATTTTTTGTATATCCGCACTTCTATGTCTGAATATTTCATGACGTCTCTCCCCCCCCTTCTATTAAACTAGTTTTAGAATTATTGAAATCTTTCATTTTTAAGGGACTTTTGATATCCGGGAAAGGTTAATCGCGGTGTATTAATAATAGCTTGTAGCCATCACTTACTGTTTTATCTAAATGTTAGAAGGACGCTCTCTTTTAAGTTGTCTATTGCGCTTCGGAGTTATTCACTTTAAAAAAAGAAAAATAAATCTTATACCTGACGAAAGTAATAAATACATTCTTTTTTTTCCCATACAGTTTTAGATACTGGTGTACTCGTATATAGGAATGATGATTTTGCTCACAATACAACTTACAAAGAGGCTCATTTCGTTGATGTCATACATGCCGATGCTGGTACTTGTTTCGGTGAGCAAATATTGTTGTAATTATCTCACATATATTAAAATCATTTATATATTATTACATCATCTAAAAAAGCATGAAATGAAATTTTAAAGTAATATTTTAAACCAGTTACAATGATTTCTAGGGTTAGAAGTTAATGCTGCAAAAAAAAAAGCTCAGTTTGTGAAGATGGAGTTTTGAAAAATGAATAAGAATTTTGAGAAATATTGAGAATTTTTAAGGGGAAAACGAAACTGGCTTACTTTCCATAAAATTTGAGAAATTAAGTTATGCGAGATATCAACACTGCATCACAAAAAGGAAGCATCTTAGCAGTTTCTACAACTTAATAGAAAAAGGTTTCATTGTAATATTTTTTTAGACACTACACTAACTATTACACTTATGCAATAATTTATTGAGAGGTAATTTCATAATTAGTGTTTTTATCCTTATAATTTTTTTGAAAAAATTACTGAACATAATTATTTTCCCATTAATTCCCATCATTTTTTTTTCTTTTAATCAAAAATGTACATCAATGTACAAGATTTTGAAAAACAGAATTTTCTTTAAAATGTCTGTTGTCTCTTTAAAATTTTGATTTTTCAGAATCCAATTCATGTAGAAGGAGAGTTCTTTAACAATTCACGTATTTCAAAGTTGAAATGTATACATTAAATGTATTTTGCCACACCAAATAGTTTTACTTAAAGTTTTTTAAAAGTCAGTTTGTTAACCAAATTTTGTTGCATATTTGTATTTTTTTTTAGTTCCAGATTATTTCTAATAGGAATTTTTGTAAAATTATAATTTAATCCAAGCCAAAAAAAAAGTTTGCAAAAGAGGTTATGAATTAGAAAGCACCTAACGATATTGGTTACCGACTCATAAGGTTTGAGGAAAAAGTGGATATTAAGTTATTAAAGTCCACCGTCCACTGTTTGAAAATTTAAATTTTCAGGTCTTATCGCCACTTTTTCTTACACCAGATTTGAATCTACGGAAGTTTTTTAATCTTTATCGGGGAGAAAGTGTACCAAATCTCATTAGCCTTCTTAATTGAAAATGAATGCCTTCTTAAGAAATTCTTTTTGTAAGGAACAATTTTATTTTTTTTAACGACTGGCACTTGGAACTATTGTCCATTGGCCACAGAAAGTGCCAGAACTGCTAACTCTCTTTTCGTTACCCAGCGGGCACCTGTGGCGAAGCCACGGCGGTGGAGCAGCGTCGCCCACGTCGCACTACCACAACCCGTTTATAGGGCAGGTCACATTCACACACAAAGAACAGTCACATTCACATTCAAGGACATAGAACACAGATAGAGAGAAAGAAACATCCATGCCTTGCCCGGGATTCGAACCCAGAACCTTTCTGATGCAAGGACAGTTCCCTGCCCCCTACACAGGCCGGTCGGCAGGAACAAAATATCAGCATTTGTGTTGTTCTTCAGACAGAAAGCTTTGTGACATGTTCTTATAGTTTGAGTTGATTCCAAAGCTAGAAAGTTTGGAAATTTGTAAACTTAGTAAGTAATAAGTAGTAATGTTTTCATGTTTGTAAGATAGGTAGGTGTTCTGCTCAAATCTGTTTGTAACAGATTTAAGCAACATGTTTTCACGTTTGGTAACTATCTTACACGTAGCATGTTTTTATACTTATTTGAAAATTTTGTTTCTCAATTTCAAGAAGCATTTAAACTATATACATGTGTGTGTCTAATTTATTTAATGTAAACAAGTTGGTAAGTCATAGAGAAAAACAGTTTTTGTTAAATTAGAATTGTGAATAATTTCAAATTTTAGTCAAAATCGATAGCATTTGCTGTTTTATAACTGCGATCTTGTAGGATCTGTTGTTGGAGCATTATCTCCTCTTGGCCATGCTGACTTCTTTCCAAATGGAGGAACTTTGCAACTTTCTTGTTACTTTCATGCTATAGAAGCAATACTGAGAGGAGACTTACTAGTGGGGGGTAAGTTTTTTTGAATATCAAAATGTAATAATTAGAATATACTAATTGAATTAGAAGTACAGCTTTAAGAAAAGTACAGTAAAACATGCTAACTTTACTATGTTACTTTTCTACTCTTTTATATATTTTTAAAAATTTTCTTGCTTATATGTCATAAGTTATATCAATTTTTTACAAATTTAAGGAAAGAAGACATAATTACGAATAAATGAGAAATTGTAATTTATGCACTACTAATAAATGATAAGAAATTAATCATATTATAATGAGAGTACGATATTGAGAATACATTAACAATCATACGATAATGGATCCTATCATATAAAACATAAATGTGTATCTATATAATGTTGAAAAACCGATTTTTTTTGCTTTTACAAAAAAGAAATGAAAATCGAAATATCAGGCAAATGAGTAGTCATAAACATGAAAAACAGAACATCGAATATAAAAAGGCATAAACTAAATAACATTATCTGTTAAAGTTAACAACATAAATTACTAATTTAAGTGGACTATTAAAATTATTTTCTTTAATCCTTGCCAATAACCAAAAGAACAACAAACAAATTTTAAGCTTTCTGGAAAGAGAATTGAATTTATGTTACATTTTTAAATTCACAGATTTACAATTTAGTATACAAGTATTCAGAATAGCTCGACAAAGAAGACTTTTTGCTTTTCTGTCTATATAAAGGCAAAATACACGGATGTATGTTAGCTAATAACTTGAGATGAGGGGGGGGGGGTCAATCACCTCTGTTGTGTGGTTGAAACACAAATTTCATTGATGAAAAAAATAAATAAATGAAAATTTAAACATAGATTGAAACGTGCGCTGTCTTGGAAACAGCATTTTACCAAATATTTAAATTTAAAAAAAATTTAAAAAAAGGCTAAACCACTAGAAGAAATTAAATATCTTGAAAGTTAGCGAAACTCATAGTTTAAGTGTGGAAGTAAGACGTGCTGGGAACAAATAATGCATAAGTTATCGAAAATTGAAGAAATATTGTATTTGAACGTCATGATAAACACAAATGGCATTTCAATTTCTATAGACTCTTAAATTTATAAATTTTAAACCTTAACTAATCTGGTAAAATAAATTAAGAGAATTTACTTACTTTATCGAATTTCATGAAAAGAACTGAACTGAATGTAAAATCATTGCTTTTAGACAAAAATACAAATCTTGTTCATCAAATACGTAAGTGTACGCGTGCATGTGGGTGGAGCCGGTAGAGGAAAAGGCTTTATAAGTGCGCGTAAGCTAAGGCGTATTTCGTTCTCCAGCTCACCTCGGCGAATTTCTTGGTGTCGTTTTGCAGCAATAGGTTTAATTCAAATTGTAACAGTAAAAACGAGTAACCACCAACATAGAAATGAGGTGGTGAATTGTGGGGAGGCTAGAAGCAAGTGAATCTCAGGTCCAGATTTGTAGAGAGTTCAATTCAAGGCCAGCGTCGTGTGTAATGGAAACAGTTTTAGGATACCGAATCCATCGGGATAGTAGCTATCGACAATGTCAACCTTCATCAATAAAAAGATACCCCACCATAGAATCTAGTTAACATGTCTTATATACTACTGAATTGGAATTGTTATTTTGACACACTACAGTACTCCCCCACCAGAATTTTATCTGTGATAGAATTCGATGAACGGATACCATTAGTTGATTCATTGCTGTTTTGTGGGAAGCCGGGAGAGCTGTATTAAGATCACGGTGTTGGTCGCTCCTGTGTTGTAATTAAAACTATTTATGGAATGGAAAAAATTGCAACCTTTTAAATGTTTTCAATGTAAATGTTTTTTTTTTATACCTACAAATGAGTGTACGATATATTTTTTTTTTAAAAAAAAGAAAAACTGCAGTTTTGTGATGCATTGGAAGATCTTTACGCCATTGTCTCGATTTTAATTAATCTCACTTTATTCAGAAGCTAAATTTTTTAATTCTGAAATATCTTTAAAAAAACAAGGAAAAAGGTTTAAAAAAAGGGAAATAATGTATTTAAAAAATAAATTCCACTCTCAAAATGAATAAAAACAAGAAAATTATTACTACTAAATAAATAAAATGTATATATAAAATGAACGAATTATCAGCGAATATAATTTTCATAATAAATTACAAGCTTATAAATAAAAAGTGAACTATCGGTTTTTAAAACGCCCCCATATCAGTTCTTCAAAAGGACAGAGAAAGAAAAAAGATTTTCAAAAAGAGTTGAAGAGGGAGATCGTCTCTTGCTTTCCTCCCTCACTCAAAGGTCACTTGAGTTTCAAAGGCAATATTACAAAAAGTAATAAAGATTTGACCTACATTTTCGTGGATAGGAAAGATTGAAAAAATTATTAGTATTTTTTTTTTTTTTTTTTTTTGAATTGATCACTCCGATTCTTAAACAAGAAAATTCGATTCAAAGTATGACAAGCCCGCCATAGATTTTACATGTTAAAAGCAGAATTAAGGAGTTTGCTTGGTTCAACACATTTCTCCCGGCAACCACGATTGGGGACCCGACTTTCTGATCATTTGAGCTCGCCCCGTGCTCTTTGTTCGCCAAGATCGTATGAATCTCAGGGAATTCTTGTAAATCATTTGTTTTTTCATCCAAAGCAAGAAGTAACTTTTCACACGTACCGACCAGACTTGTCATTCTTCTATTACGCCCGCTCTACAGAGCTCCCAAATTTTCGAATAAGTCGTACTTCCTATTTACTATACATTTCATTTCTTTAAATGAAAATAAATTCAATACCGTATGATATTTAAAAAAAATGGTTTTTGTCACCACTAAAATTAAATATCTGATGTTACATATCGAATCTAAACATGTGAGCGGGTTGAGCTTTACCGCGATGTCTGCTTCCTAGGTGTACGAAGAAAAGGGGTTTAATTTCATTGAGCTTCAAATAGTCTGATGCTTTGCTATCAAACCTTTGCGGTAAACATATAGCGGCGCCGTCATCTAATTGCACAACAATTTTATCTCCATACTTTGTTGTTATTTGTTTAATTTCAGAAACCGGGTATTTTGATCTACGGTTAGCTCATCCATCTTTTTGAAAGACTTCAGTGAACTGAATGCGTTTAACTTGTTCAACAATTCCATTTTTCTTCTTATTTATATATAGAAATATTCTCTTTAAGTGTATTTAATATCCCCAAGGTATTATTGAAATGACCTCAGAGAATACTATATACTTCCCAGTACTTTTAGCTTGGATCTTCTTTAATGAGAGTGTATCTCTTCCTCTTGTAATGTCTCAAAGGGAAGATAAATAAGTGACCCACTCTCCAAACGTGGTAATCATTGTGGTAAGTAATGTCAGAAATCAGATGATCTACTTTCTTATAAGTTCTAATACCTAAAGAATTAAGTTTTTCCATTTATTTATACTGAAATTCTAGTTTCTCAACATGCAAATAAGGTCTTAATTTACACTTTCCTCCTATTGATAATGTTAAAACTTCATTTAATCTCCCATATGTAGACATAGTTATTGTTTCTTCATTGACGCTTGTAGCTCTATCAAGAAGAACTTGTTGCACTTTTTCTAAAAGTATTTTTGGTTTTTCATTCATTCTATCGCAAGCTAAATAGTGCTAATTTTCATAAACATATCTTGTGATAATTTTAAGTTTACATCTAAAAGTTTTGAAGTAGTTTTACTGAATTGAAAAGTTTTATATCCCGCACCAATAAATTCAACTCCTTTGTCTGTAGTTGCGCAAAACGTTTTCATGTCAACGTAATACTTATTAGCACAATCAGTATCTTTCTGTGACTTCCTTACACTCGAATTTCTTTGGTTGTGGGCAAAATATCTTCTATCAGCTTTGTTCCACTTTATGCAATAGTAGTCTAGATGTTTTTTAGTTACAACATCATTTTCAAGTTCTTCCACATTTGATATGATTTTATTTTTAGCATCATAACTGTTACCTTTTAAAATCAAAGCGTTGTTTTCAAAATAGTTCCTATTAACCGCATGTTTTGAGTAGTTCGCGGGATCGTTTATTATATTGCTTCCCTTTGCATTATAATTTACTAAACTTATTTTCTTCAATCTGTTCATTTACATATTTTTCAGTTGAAGCGTCTCTGGGATCTCCTAGATTTCTTTATATATATTTTTGCTTTGCATTGAAAAATTCTTCATCGTGAATCAGGCTGCTATCCGTTAAAGTGTTTCTCTAATTTTCTCGTTTCTACGTAATTTTTGGTTGCAGAATCGGTGTTTTCTTCTGAAACATTTCGTAATTTTTTTTTTCTTTCCATATCCGTCATTCGTTAAATGGAACCCTATTCCTGAAATGTCCTCTTTGATTTCTTCCTCGGAAAGGGGATAATACGCTACAATTTCTTTATTTTAACAGAAAAAGTTTTACAGTCCTCAGACTATAAGAATTAAAAAATACAAATCGACGCAACACAGATTTTTAATGTTTTGATCATGGTGATATCTTGATTTTTTATGTTCAAATAGCACTTCTTTCGCTCTTGTAAGATGAAGGTATTGTAGAAGTTATTGATAAATCTTTGAATATACTGGAAAGGAAAGAAGAATATAAACAGGCCTACAATTTCTATAAACAGCTGCTTAATTCATACAAATCGAATGCGGTATCGGATGAGAGAAGAAGATTTTATCAAAAATCTAGTCTACTTTCCCAGAGAAAAGTACATAAAGCAAACCCAACTTAACGGTTTTCAGTATGTGAGCAAATAAAATTACTGTATAAATAAGTGTGCCGTAAAAAGAATTGCAAGAAAGGAAAAGGCGCTGTTAACGCTGCGATTAATAGTTTACCATTTGAAATGCACCTACCAGGGCGGCATCAAACTCAATTGCTTAAAGGAAAAACTAGATTAAACCCAGATTTCACAATGGAGTAAACGCATAAATAGGGTCGATGAAGCAGCCTATAAACATGATGTCTGCTACCTCGAAAATAAAGATACTGAAACAAGAAACAAAGTGAGCGACTCTAACATGGTGAAAGAATTGGAGGTCCAACCCTGCGTGAGAAAAAAGATGGAAGTATTGTGAAGCCTATTATAAAAGCAAAGAAGGCATTTGGAATGGATTCAAAAATATATTATCTAAAATGCAAAAAACTCACACCGAAAAAAAAACACGCACAGCAGACCACCTCTAAAAATGGTAGGCCTCTCATGAAAGGAGCTTGTATGAGTTGTGGCTCTAAGATGTGCCGTTTTTTACCTCTGAAGGGGAAACTGAGAAAAGTTGCCCCAAAAAAGTTTATTACGATTCCGAAGCAGGATTTTGTGGC
This sequence comes from Parasteatoda tepidariorum, assembly GCF_982258835.1. Classification (NCBI taxonomy): domain Eukaryota; kingdom Metazoa; phylum Arthropoda; class Arachnida; order Araneae; family Theridiidae; genus Parasteatoda; species Parasteatoda tepidariorum. Next base: position 119,980,394 of record NC_141757.1, on the reverse strand, counting down.
AAGGAGCTCTGAAGGAAGACTGGTTTAAGTAGAAAAGAGGCATCAGATTACTTACACCAGCAAGATGTATATACGAAACATAAGCCACTCATCCGCAAATTCGAACGAAAAAGGATTTACGTATCCCACATCGACGATCAATGGCAAGCTGATTTACTGCTTGTCTATAAATTTGCAAGGAGTAAGCATAATGATGGTACCAAGTATTTATTAACGGTTGTTGACTGTTTCAGTAAATATGCATGGGCCATTCCTCTTAGAGATAAATCAGCGGATGAAGTAACTCAGGCATTTAAAAAGATCTTCAAGGAAAGAATGCCTGAAAGGGTTCAAACGAATAAAGGTTTAGAGTTAGTCGGCAAAACAACTCAAAAATTGCTTAAAGAAAATAATATACAATGGTTCACAACAGAAAATGTTGAAATAAAAGTGGTAATGATTGAAAGATTTAATCTCACTCTGGGTAATAAAATAAAGCTCCACTTGTCCGAACACAACACCGAAAAATACGTAGATGCCTTGGATAAATTAGTGAAAAATTACAACACCTCGTACCACAGAAGCATCAAAATGACATCCGCTGAAGAAGAAAACAGTGGTAAGTTCAAAGAGAAGGCAGCACAGATTATAGATAAGGTTAGGATATCGATCCACCTTCAGAAGAGGTTATCAAGCAACCTTCACTGAAGAAATCTTCGTCATTTCTGAAGCAGTAGGAACCGATCCAATCACTTATAGGGTTCGAGATTTAAATAATGAAGAGGTTAAAGGTACTTTTTATGAAAATGAATAGGTAAAGTACGATAAGAAAGACAATATCTACAAGATCGAAAAAGTCAAAAAGAAAGGAGACAAGTATTTAGTAAAATGGTTGGGATATCCCGAGACTAGCTGGATTGATAAAAACGATTTAGTACTTTAAATTTTATTTTTAATAGCCGACAAAGCTATTAAAAATTCAAATTGGGGTCATGACATGTCAAGCAAATGTACCATCATTTTGTCTTTGCATATTTATACTCAAATCCCATGTTATTAAACGGAGGAAAAGTTCCAATCAAATGCTTCAAAGATGACTCTACAGATTTTTTCATTCTGAATAAGCGTCTTCATGAGTTTAGGTAGCTTAATTGGTATCTGATAATCTCTTTTTCTAATCAAAAGGAATAAAATGAATTCTTTGCTGATTAAGTTCCTCCGTTCTGGAAACAATTCTTCATATTTGCTTATGAAAGAAGAAAATTCGACCAAAATATCTTCTTCGAAAGGTAATTTATAATTATCTAACCATTTAGTCAGATTTTTTAATCGGTTTTTTCGTCTCTGTCGGCATAAAAATAACAGCGCAATATCGTGAGGGGGTTTATTGGGGTCATACCTTAGTTCTTCGTGACATGTCGTACAAACGTACCAATAATCATCACTTTGTACTACATATTTGTACTCACATACCACATGCCTCGAGATATTTATCTTTTCCTTGCTCATTTTCTGGAGTATGAGCTCACATTCATCAAACATGTTTATTTTTAAAGAGTGTTCCTTTTACTTCCTTTTTTTTTAATTTGATTGTACTTCTTCTAATATATTTATCGAACTTAAAGAATAGAGATTTATGTATAAAGAAGTAAATATGGAATCAAATACTGTTCAGGAGTTGAAAAACTACTGTCGAGAAAATAAAATTAGAGGATACTCGAAGCTTAAAAGGGGGGAACTGATCAAGCTTATCCAGAGCCAGAACAACTATCAAGTACCAGAACAACTGAAAGAACCAGAACAACTCAAAGTTCAATGTTGCGGTCAATATTATAAAGAATCTTGAATGAAGAGACATTTGCAAAGCAAAAATAATCAAAATGAATAGAGAACCAATGGCCTGCCGAAGAAAGCAACAAAAGAAAGTAACATCAAACCAAAGTCCGAACCACCTCAAAATCAAAAATTTGATGACTATGAGGTCTATTACAAACCTGCATACAAAGGACAGCATCTTCGATCACTGGTACACAGACGAGCAATAGTCAAGAATAAGCAGATTAAAGTAGCAAGTGAAACAGAAGCCCTCACATAGAAAGATGAACCTCGTCAGTCGTGGAGAAATTACAAAAAGGTGTAAAGTTTGCTAATGATTGGATATTCCCCAAAAAAGCCTCCTCCAAGAAAGCCCCTGAACCCTCCGAGAAAGCCTCCTCCAAGAAAGCCCCTGAACCCTCCGAGGAAGCCTCCTCTAAGAAAGCCCCTGAACCCTCCGAGAAAGCCTCCTCCAAGAAAGCCCCTGAACCCTCCGAGGAAGCCTCCTCTAAGAAAGCCCCTGAACCCTCCGAGAAAGCCTCCTCCAAGAAAGCCCCTGAACCCTCCGAGAAAGCCTCCTCCAAGAAAGCCCCTGAACCCTCCGAGGAAGCCTCCTCTAAGAAAGCCCCTGAACCCTCCGAGAAAGCCTCCTCCAAGAAAGCCCCTGAACCCTCCGAGGAAGCCTCCTCTAAGAAAGCCCCTGAACCCTCCGAGAAAGCCTCCTCCAAGAAAGCCCCTGAACCCTCCGAGGAAGCCTCCTCCAAGAAAGCCCCTGAACCCTCCGAGAAAGCCTCCTCCAAGAAAGCCCCTGAACACTCCGAGAAAGCCTCCTCCAAGAAAGCCCCTGAACCCTCCGAGGAAGCCTCCTCTAAGAAAGCCCCTGAACCCTCCGAGAAAGCCTCCTCCAAGAAAGCCCCTGAACTCTCCGAGGAAGACCCGCTCAAGGAAGAGGAAATGGAACTTGTTGAAACAGCCTTTGAGTCCAGACTCCAAACGTGGAAAATTAACAATACAAATAATTACATAGTTCCACTTACGTTTTTGGCACGTTGCAGAACATTGGTTATAGAAAAACTGACTCGTTGGGTAGGAGAGAAAGGAACGTTCAGAATGAAAGGAGTTAAATCAAACCTTCAGAGGCCAATCAACACGTTTTTTATTATCTGAACTGATTAGAACCATATCTCCCACTTCAAGTGGGGATTGATGAGAGTGTCTGGATTGCTTAAGGAGCGAAATATATTCTTTATAGAAACGTGTTTTTAGTTTTTGCTTAATGGAGTGAAGGTGTTTCGCGCGTTTGCGAAGATTCTGCATATCATTCTGATCGAGATCATCAACACAAAATTCAGTCTGATCCTGTAAAAAGAGAGAAGGAGTTAATGGCACTAGATCTGATGGTTCTTCGGAGAGGTAAGTAAGTGGTCTACAATTAAGTAGAGCTTCACATTCACACACAACGGTGTACAGTTCTTCGTAGTTAAGACACGCTTTTCCTAAATTGCGTCTCAGCAATTCCTTCAATATTCTTACCACCCTCTCCCACCAACCCCCCCCCCACCAAGCAGCGGTAGGTGGGTTGAAATGCCAGGAGATTTTTTTCAAATCTGAGTGAGCAATGATGACATTCCAGTCTATACTTTTCAGTTCGTTGTTTGCACCAACAAAATTTGTTCCATTATCTGAATAGATTGATTTTACTCGACCTCGACGTGAAATGAATCGTCTCAATGCGAGAAGAAAACTTTGCGTAGAGATGTCCGAAACAAGTTCGAAATGTACCGCACGGTACACGGTACACGTGAAGATTGCAATCCAAACTTTGTCACGATTTCGCAGAACCAAAGGGCCAGCTAAATCAACTCCAGTTGTTTCGAACACTGCTGATATTCGCACACGTTCTTCTGGAAGAGGAGCAAACATCGTCGTAGCAAATTTGGATTTAAATCTTTGGCAAATTACACATTTGGAAACAACTGATCGAACGGTTTTTCTTGATCGCAAAATCCAGTACTTTTCACGAAGGGTTGTGACAAGTATCTGTACACCTACATGGCTGTAGGTCCGATGAGTCTCTTCGATGAGTTTGAAAACTAGTTCATTCCTGTCAGGCAACAGGATAGGACGTCTGAAAAAATCACCATCACTAGTCGAGATAAGTTTTGTCTCAACTCTTAGAAGACCACTAGAGTCGCGGTAAATGATGAAATTAGGAGGTATCAGTCGAAGATTTTTCCCAAATGAGTCATTTTGTATGAAAAGGAGTATATCGAGCTCAGATTTGGTGAACTCTTCTTCTTTTAAGTTTCCATTCAAGAGGGATTCATTCTGTTTATTTACTACTGATTTAGCATTGAAGATAAATCGTTTAACATAGGCCAAAATTCGAACGATTGTAGAAAATTTCGAAATTCGCTTAGTCCATTCGAAAAAATTAGGTTCGGAATTACCTAACGAAAGATTCGTCGAAACTGTAGGCTTTTTCTCCAAGGTAGCAAGTTCTAAAGCGTCTGAGAAATCAGCATTGTGAGTGTTTGACCAAGAGTCTCGATTTTTTAACCATGTGGGACCCTCCCTCCAACAAAGACTGAAAAGAGTTTGTGCGTTACATCCACGAGAAGCGATGTCCGCTGCATTCATTTGAGATGGGATATAACACCAATGTTCTTTAGATGAGTTCAAGTGAATTTCTTGTATTCGGTTGTTCACAACAGTTTTCCATGTTCCGGGATTTTTGATCCAACAAAGAACCACTTTAGAGTCAGTCCAATAGAAGGTTTCGATATTAGAAATGTTTAAGGAAGTCTTGACTGTCTGAACAAGACGAGTACCTATCAGTGCAGCTAAAAGTTCTAATTTTGGAATAGACATTTCAGTTTTGATTTTGGTGATGGGATCCTTTTTTAGAGGAGCGACACGTGATTTTGCCTGCACTAATTTAATTTGAACTTTTTTTCGCATTCAATTCGCAAAAATACGCACGCCGCGAAGGCTTTCCCACTAGCGTCACTAAACATGTGAATAGTAGTAGTTGATTTATTAATTAATCCTCCAAAATAACGCGGAATTTGAATTAATTTCAAAAATCCTAAGCTGGATAGCCAGTTTTTAAATTCCTCCACTATTTCAGATGGAAGTTTATGATCCCATCCCAGCTTATCATTTTTCCATGCTCTTTGCATTAGAAGCTTTGGAATGAGCGTCACGGGTGCGGTAAAACCGATTGGGTCAAATATTTTTGGGGAAATCGACAAAAGTTGCCGTTTTGTACATTTGTTATGTACTTCACTTGTGACGCTGCTAATATCACATGCTATTGTATCTAAATTGGGTTGCCATAAAAGTCCGAGAACAGGAGAATATCTATATTCTTTTAAATCTAGATTTTGTTTTTCACCCTGTGAGGAAGAAACCCAACCCGTAAGCTCAAACCCTGCTTGAGACATAATTTGACAAGCTGTCTTTGAAAATCGCTGTAATTCCCATTTGTTTTCAACGCTTGTCACTACATTGTCAACGTAAAATGCATCTTTCAATTTCACAGCGATATCATTTTCAGTTTCCTTCATTTTATCCAAATGGTGATAAATTGTTGCCATGAGCAAAAACGGACTCGACGTAAGGCCGAATACCACTCTGCAATGTTTGTATATCTTAATTTTGCGTTTTTCAAAATGCGATTTCGAAAGGGAAAAAGAAGTCCAGGAGTTCTCTTTCAAAGCACAAAATCATATCATTTTAGAATCTACCGATCTAAATGCATTCTACGATGATGTCATGGATAAATTGAAAACAGAGGTGGAAGAGTTCGAAGCCCGAGGACCGAGTTGGCGCCTAATTCAAATAAATACTTAGAACTGAGAATCAATAAATACAACCCACTGAGAGGATCATCCTACATTGATTTACCAAAAAAGATTAAGGATAGAAAGGCAGTCATAAATGTAAAAAATGAAGATGACAACTAGTGCTTTAGATGGTCGGTATTGTCTGCTCTTTATCCAGCTGAAGATAACGCAGATAGAGTCTCCAAATATAAGCCATATGAAAATGAGCTGAGTTTCGAAGGTATAGAATTTCCAGTGAAAAAGGGGAAAAAATGAATTCAGAAAGTTCGAAAAGTTAAATAATATATCGGTGAAAGTATACGATCAAAAAACAGAAATAATAAGGGACATATACCCTCTGAGGATAGCTAAAACTAAAGTAGATAAACATGTAAATTTACTTTACATAAAGAATGAGGGGGGATATTGTTGGATAAAAGGCATGCCAAAACTAATAAGCGGTCAATTAAGCAATCATAATGGAAAAATTCATCTCTGTGAAAGATGTTTGTTATATTTTCACTCTGAGGAAGGTCTTCAAACTCATGAAGTGGATTGTAAGAAAAATAAGGCCTTTAAAATAGTAATGCCTGAGAAGGACAAATACATAAAATTTCAAAATTACCATAAGTCATTGCGAACACTTTTTGTGATTTACGCAGATTTTGAAAGCTTGACGAACAAAATAGATACCTATCGACCTGCTGGTAACAAGTCCTACACGCAGAACTATCAAAGGCACGAACCTATGAGTTTCTGTCTCTATATCAAAAATAAACAAGAAGACTATAAACCGCCCATCATTTATAGAGGCCCTGATGCTACTAAAGTATTTTATGATACAATGAAGACTGAAGCCTCAGCAATAAAGGAAATTTATGACAAGAAGCAACAAATAAAGATGACTGCTGAAGATGAGGAGCATTTCCAGAGAACCGATATATGCCATATTTGCTGGTTGAATATTAAAACTGAGCCGTCACCCTACTCAACCGAGGACAACCCTGACTACGAAAAAGTTAGAGATCACGATCATTTAGTCGATCCATCAAAATATGCATCAAACTATAGAGGTCCAGCTCATAATTTATGCAACTTAATGTACCAAAACCCTTCCTTCATTCCAGTTTTCTTTCATAACCTATCTGGGTATGATTCTCATTTATTCATAAAAGAACTGGGGGGGGGGGAGATAAAGGGGACATCGATGTCATTCCAAAAACCGAAGAAAAATACATTTCATTCGGTAAAGAAGTCGGGGCTAAAATGGTGGATGGAAAAGGAGGGAAAAAGGTCAAGTCACCGGGGATAAAATTGAGGTTTATAGATTCATTTCGGTTCATCCCCTTTAGCATCGATAGTTTAGCCAAGAATGTGAAAGAGTTCAGAGAAACAGCCAAATACTTTCCCAGGGATAAACTAGACATCGTTTCCAAAAAGGGCGTATATCCGCATGATTATATGGACTCGTGGGATAAATGTGAAGAAACGCGACTACCTAATAAAAAAGAATTTTACAACAAAATGACTGAGTCGCATATAAAGCGTAAGGACTATGCACATGCCAAAAGAGTATGGAAAAGTTTCAACATTAAAAATTTAGCGAGTATTCTGATTCGTATGTGAAGACTGATGTATTGATCTTATCCGATATTGTAGAAAATTTTAGGGATGTCTGTCTGAGGACCTATAAACTGGATCCTGCATGGTACTTCACTGCTCCTGGCCTATCGTGGGATGCTAAGCTTAAACCAACTGGAGTCAAATTACAATTATTAAATGATTATGACATGATACTTATGTTAGAAAAGGGAAGCAGAGGGGGGATTTCCCAGTGTTGTAATAGGTTTGGAAAAGCCAATAATAAATACACGAAAAACTATGATGAAAGTAAAGAATCTAATTATTTAATGTACCTTGATGCCAAAAATTTATACGGTTGGGCAATGAGCCAATTCCTTCCGTACGATGGCTTCATGTGGGGTCATAACGACATAGATGGAGCGATGATCCCTGACGATTCAGATACATCTTATTGTTAGAATGCGACTTGGAGTATCCTACATATTTGCACGATCTACATTCAGACCTACCAATAGGAGCTGAGAACAGAGTTCCTGATGACTCAAAACAGACAAAATTACTCACGACCCTATATAACAAAGAACATTCTGTGGTTCATTATAGGGTTTCGAAACAATTTTTACAAATAGGCACTAAACTTGAAAAAGTCCATAGAGTTTTACAATTTTTTCAAGCACCTTGGATGAAGACATATATAGATTTAAACACGGAACTGCGAACAAAAGCAGCTAATGAGTTTGAAAAAGAATTTCATAAACTCATGAATAACTCAGTATTTGGAAAGACAATGGAAAATATTAGAAAAAGGCTTGATATTAGACTCTGCTGCGATCCCAGGAAAGCTGAAAAACTTATAGCTAAGCCCAATTTTAAAGGGAGGACAATTTTTGAAGAAACCTCAGCCGCTATTCATATGCATAAAACTAAAGTGATCTTCGATGAACCCATATATGTTGGAATGAGTATATTAGATCTATCGAAACATTTAATGTAAGACTTTCATTACAATATGATGAAACCTAAATACGGAGAAAACATTAAGTTATTATATATGGATACGGACAGTTTTATTTACGATGTAAAAACGAATGATTTTTATGAAGATATGAAAGGAATGATCGATTACTTTGACACCTCTGATTACCCGGAAAATAATAGATATGGACTGCCGCGAGTAAATAAAAAGGTTTTGGGAAAAATGAAAGACGAAAATGCAGGTAAAATTTTAGAAGAGTTTGTCGGATTGAGATCTAAAATGTATGCCTGCAAAATAGAAGAAAGTTTAGTGAAAAAATCGAAAGGAGTGAAGAAGTGTGTTGTATAAAATGGAATCTCCTTAAAGGACTATAAAAGCTGTCTATTCTGACAGGAAAAGCAGTACAAAACCATGAATCTCATTCGAAGCAAGAAACATGAGATTCATTCCATACGAGTAAATAAGATTGCCTTATCAGAGATTGACGATAAACGACATATATTGGAAGATGGCATTCACACTTTGGCTTTAGGACATTACACAATAAAAGAAAAATTTTAGTTACAATAAATGGCTTAATTGGTGCGACTTTTCCAAAAAGAATCTTTCCGAAGATGTGATTATAAGTCTAGCTGACTATTTAAAATGGGAATACGTGTTTCAATATTCCGAATTGTCTGAAATTTTAATCGAAAGATATGCACAACCAGATGATTGGTTTACTATTTCTCAATACCAAAAACTATCAGAGGCTTTTATCGAAAAGCATTCTGTTCATGTAGATTTGAAGTGAATTGGTGAATTGAAGTGAATTGAAGTGAATTGGGACTATATTATGCAGTATCAGGAAGTGAATCAAGATTTCATAATAAAGTTTGTGTCTAAAATAGACTTTTGTCTTCGGATTAAAAATAAAAGCAAGGTATTGTCAGATGAATTTTACGAAGCAAACAAAGAAAAGATCAATTGTATTCTTCTTGCAGAGATTTGTCATAATACACGCGTCTCTTTTTATGATCCTTTAAAGGAACCAAATACATCCTCTGCATAAATGGGGAGAACTTGTAGGACATTTGAGAAACAAAGAGTTTTAATGGTTAAAAAAACCATTGAAATCTTAGATAAGGGGGTTTGATAATTTATGGCTGTTAAAATTTTTGATCGTATAAGAAGCTCAATTTCAAATTGGGCTTCCGTTTGGGCAAACCACAACTTAAGATTATTCTTCCTAAAAGGTGGAGGTTTGACTGCTATTCGTGATATTTCCAACAATGGTGCTGCTTCTGAACTATTACTTTCCGGCAATAGCATATTTAAAGTATTCTAGAAAATTTTGATGTTGCACAATTGCATATGTGAAGAATTCAATCCACAAACTGGAATAGAGGCGCTAAATCCAAAAACCGGGTCACCACTTATCATTGGCGAGATAGGTTGCGTGTATTATATTCTGCATTTTAGGTAAGTCAATCGCCAAAGATTAAAAAAAAAGAGAAATATGAAATTTAAGCATAACTTTAATAATATTTCAGAAACTAAATTAAAAACTTCTAGGATTACATTCAAACACGTAGAACCGAAGAATAGACGTAAAGCAAATCCCAAAAGAGAAAAAAGAACAAAGTTTTTCGATGGTGTATCACATTTCATTCCTTGAAAATTCCATTCAGTTCATTATACTTCAGGAAGAAGATTACAAAAATACATTGGTCCCGCAATGGACTGATCGTTAAGACACGGTTCCCAGCAGATCACCAAAGTCCAGCATCACTGGCTGCGGTCAGTGTGTGAGTGGGTGACCACTTGGATTAGTCTGCGTAGAAACCGAGGGTGTGCTGTATTGGTCCTCATTAAACTGTTCTACCGTAAAGTGCTCGACTTCGCGTGCATGTCTTCGGATCATCCTGAGGGAGGTTTCCCAGATCGTCGCCAATAACCCATCGTACAGCTCTAGTGCGACGTAAATGAACTACAACAACAACAGAAATACATTGATGGTATTTTGAACGTTCGCCAGAGCATGAACTTCGGTACTTGAACCAAGTACGCTGATTACACCACAACAATTTCGGTAATGGATATTTCTATACCATTAATAATTCTTATGACGTGAGCTACTTCCGCATCATAACAATTTAATATGTATGATGCACGCATCTTGTAAATATTCACTTATTTTAGTTGGCTAATCATTTCAAAAATTTATTTTTTAGCTTTTTCATTTCTTCCACAATTATGCTTTCATTTGCAAGCAATTGAATATTTTAAAGTATCTATCAATCATCCTGGGGGATTGCAAATAGGAGTGGAGTGCGACAGCTACGAAGACTTTTTATCTGGAAAATGCACACGTTGCTGTAAGGAAAATGGAATGAATTGTGCTGTAGCAGGAATGGATGCTGAACGCTATTTTCCCTATTTAGGTGAACCAAGGAAAGTGAGGAAGTACTATTACAATTTAGGACTCGTATGCCCCTACAATGGTGAGTATGTATTTGTCAATCATATCTGAGCTTGAATGCATGTAATGTTTTTGTGTCTTAAGATCAATAAAAAAGAAACGTGCGTGTGAATAGAGAATTTAAAAAAAATCCAAAGTAGTTTAAGTAATTTTGTCAAAAATGTAAAAGGCTGGTAACTTTATCTCAAATTTTAACAGAAAAAAGATTAATTGGCAAAATTTTTGCTTTAAAATGAAAATTATTGCTCAGTTTAATTTAGTCTGATCATTAAAGGTAAGATTTGATTCGCTTACTCGAAACTAGAGACAACGTTAAACCATAGCCTAGAATCTAAATACAAAAAAAAAAAAAACTTTAAATTTGATAACGTGATAAATTGACAATATCTCTTCATTCAAAATGAACTATAAACTGTACTGTGTAATCAAGTTTAGCAATCATTAATTTGCGTGATAATCTAGTTCAACTTCTCATATTTTTTAAATTGTAGCAAATTTGAATGTTATTCAGAATAAACCAAAACTTCCAGATGTGCATTTGACTAATTACTAATTTAGTAACTTAATTATTAGTTAGCCTTATCTAATTAGCATATTGAGGAAATGGAAAATAACATATCCCAAAAGGATATATTTTACAAAGGAATCCTATCAGAGTAACTTTATTATATCACATGGGCTATGTGTCATAGAGGTTAATTCTTAGCAAACTCGTGAACAACGGTATTGGTTAAATATTACGCACCGACCGCCTTGTCTTCTAAGACAAATTTGGTTGCCATCGATGGCCACCAAAGCCATCTATGGTCGCTGTGCAAGCTCTCACCTCGGATAAAATTCAAATTACTCGCATTGACAGCTTAGCACCCTAGGAATTGTGCCATAGTGGCTTCTATTATAACATCATAAATATTAATATGCCTTTTCTTTAAATATACTATCAGAAATTGATTATATAAAACACTGATACGTATATGTTGTTAAAAAACCGATAGCCTTTCGAAAGCACTTCCGGGGGTTAACAGTTTTGTGAACTGGTGTTGGACCTTCCAGTTTTTATATGTTAAGATCTTATCTTAATATGGAAGAACTTAAAAACCAAACGAAATTTCAAAAATAAGCATGTCAGCAAAAACAGTACTCTTTCAAGGGACAAACTACCCTGCTTACATACTGGAGCCTTTCTGTACTCAGTGGTTCAATAAGATACTGACTTTGCACCGAGACCCCATAATGGAAGACAAAATAAGAATAAAAACACAATACATTCAAAGATTAATATAAAAAAGAAAATTCAGTGAAACACAATTATATTTAAAAAAACGCATTAGCCAAAAGTTCTTAGTTAACATATAAGATCTACAAATTGAGATCTTTAAAATAACGAAAAAAATAAAATATTCTTTCGAAATTAATCCTCTTTCGAAAAATATTTTAATGCTGCTCAGTTAAATTGAAAATATGCTGCTTATCCTCATCTGGGCTGTCAGACCAGATCTATGAACCCATTGACCTGAATGAAATCAAAGACCAAAATTGAAAATATAAATGAATGAAGCCAATTCGAGATCGCAACGCTCGAGTACGCCGTCTAGCGGGAGCCTGTAAATATCAGACATTAATTTATCACGTTTTCATTTAGTTCCATCGAAATCATTGACAGAATCAGACGCCATTTTTTAGCAGCAAAGAAGAAACAAAATTTCCCTAAGGAAAAGGCCGAAGAACTTGAAAAAAATCTCCAGAATATTAGTAAATCTTTCAGGAACAGAACACGCCAAACATTTGAAGAAAAATTCCTCAATAATTTTTAATTTCTATTATCAACAAACTTGCAACTGATGACTTCCGATTTCGGATACTGTTACAGATGTGTGTATTAAGGTAAAATGCATTTCTTCTGTCTTCAATTCATTAAAGTGAAGTCAACATTGCTTTCGTCATTCCAGTGAATAAATATGAATTCAGAACATACAGAATTGTAATAGTTATAACATATTCTTCTTCGTTATAGAATAATATATATTTCTGTATCCATATAATTCGGAAAACAACAGTAAAAAATTATCCAAGTTACTTGAAATAGTGCCATTTGTGCTGATTCTTAATTAATTTTAATCGTTTTCTTGGTAAGTATTTTTTAGTTTTGAAAGAATAAGTTCAACTAGAATTCAGCTATTCTTTTTAAGCTACATATTCAAATTCATATCAATTATAAAATTTTGCTGTGTAGTATGTTATCTAAAAGTAATGAAGGGATAAACTATGTATCTATTATTTGAGAATAAAGTTTTCAAACAAGGAACTTATCATTTTGGAATTCTCCGGGAATTATAAATCAGGTAAGTACACTGATTTTTACAATAAAAAATTTGCCTGTAAATATTTTTTTTTCATTTGATGACGGCTCTCTACAGAATGGTTTTTTACGTCTGATTAAGAACTATAAGAATAATAAAAAAAGAAACAATATGAAAGTTTTTATTTCAATGTAAAGAATTCTTAAAATCGTTTTCTTATCCTAAGAATTCTTTATTTTCCGTTTTTTAGTTTATAATTTTTTGATAAAAATTGTTCTCAAAATACTTTTTTTGAAAAATTAAATGGTATAACATTATGTGTTAATGTATACTTCTTGTATATTCCAATATTTGAAGTAATATGATTCAAAAAAGTATGGAATAAAAATTCGGTACTTACGTATTAACGCCCCCGCCGCTACAGATTTGGCGGTTTTTAAGTGCCGCTAATCTACACTTAAAATTTTTGCGACAATTCCTAAAATAAAACACTTTATTTAAAATCAAAATAGTCAATCGGATTTCGGTGGAAAATTAGCCGATATAGAGTTTAGCATAGATTCAAAACAATCATATCGCCATATGAACTCTGATAAATAAGATTCCAAATGAAATAACATTTCCAAAACGTACGTTTACCAAGATAAAGTTTTATGTTGTGGGAATTGGTACATTTTCGTTTTTTCGGTAAAATATTTCCCTCCTAAAAAAATACAATTGCATCTTGTTTTGTTTTTGGCAAATCCCAAAGACGAATTTTTGTAGCACTAAAAATGGCGACAAAACAGAATTGTTTTTTTGTTTTTGTTTCGTCAGCATTCTTTATTTTACGTTTCTTAGTTTCTAAATAATGATTTTTATTGAAACTTGAAAGTTTTTGATAAAAATTGTTGTCAAAAAACTTTGTTTACAAAATTAAATTTCATAAAATTATGAGGCTTTTGTATACTTTTTGTTCATTTTAATTTTTGAAGTAATATGATTCTTATAACTATAGAATGTAAAGTTTAAATGGGCCTTTCATGTTATATCATTAAATTTAGTAAAACTATTTCTCGGGCATTAGGTTTTAACTCTTATAAGAATATACATATTTTTTTCTGTTAATGTACAAATATTTTTCCGATGTGTTTTGGATATTCCTTCTCTAAAAAAAAGAGATACCATTTTGTTTTCGTTTGCATAAGAAAGAATATCAAGCATTTTTCTTTTTTAAATTTAATTAGCCACAATAAAGAAGGAACGTTGCAATGCTACGTGCTACATTAACGACGTCTCTAGAGTAACTGAATGACTGTTCATATAGAAATCGCAGGTATTAGTCTCATACAACAACGCCCCCTATAGTTCGTTGCGATCGCGAAACAGGAACAAAAATCATTTCTTCACTGCATAGGTCTACTTATGCGGACTTCAATATCGGACGAATTAAGTAAACTTCTTTAAAACATTTTGAATTGAAAGATTATAGTTACAAAAATTAAAAGAAAAATTATTATTATCCAAAGTAATTCTGAAATTATTAATAGCTGTACGAAAATTTGCGATATTATTACAAACATATTTAAATCTTAAAATTAGATTATTCAAAATATTTTAAACTATAAATCGGAATTAAAATGTGTTCATAACATTAGAATAAAAATCTTTTCTTTTATTATATAATCCAAGTAAGCTTTTATCTTTATGAATTTTAATCTCAAGATCCAAGAAATCGGCCCGTTTAATATCTGAGTTAATTCTTATTAAATTAAATTCCTTAGGATAAATATAATTAATTACATCACAATCAGTGCAATTAAAAATAATCAAATCATCAATAAATCTAAAGCCTATTAATAAAATATGTTCTAAGATATTTGTTCATAAAAATGCAAATAAATATTAGCAAAAGCACTGGAATTTCCCATTGAAATACCTTTAATTTGCTTATAAAAACAAATGCCATTTAAAAGATAATTTTCAAATAAGTTTACGTTACATAAATTAATCCAATCTTCCCTAATAATATCCTCATTAATCAAGTAGGTATTAAAAATCTCTAAGCAGATGTGTTTTAAGTTATTACGTGGTATACTTATGTAATACTAGGAGGCTTCGCCCCCTGCTCGCTGGCGCTCACCCACCCCCGGAACTGCTTTCACAGTTCATTTCGAATTGCTTCGCAATCCAATGCTCGCTTTGCTCGCTCACTGGATACGTTCTTAACGTCCAGTTTTTTTTATACTTTTTTGAATACTGAAGTTCCGAAAACTTTTCACTGTAGAAAATTCTAAACCTGTACATTTCAATATTAATTTGAAATTGCAAACAGTTCACATATTTTTTTTTAATCACACTATTCTAAATTTCAGTTGTTGAGAAAAGTAACTGTTGTAAGTTTTGTTTTAAAGTCTTTCCCACCAGAGGGCTAAAGCCATGTGTTGTAAAACAATATGAAATAGTAGTCTGCCACTGAACGCAGGATGTAAAGCATCGGCTTTGATGAAGATAATTTTGTATTTATAATTCTCTGAAGGGCGCCACCTTAATAATGTAGAATTTGTAAAATAAATGTATATATTTTTGATTGTTCATGAAGCTCATCATTTTGTGTTTTCATCAGTGTTCAGAAGCAGAACAACTATAAGTTTTTTATTTTATCAGAAAAAAACAAAATGTATAAAAAAAACTAAGAAAAGAGTAAGAAAATGAGTATAGTCGTAGAAAAAGTTAAAATTATAAGCTATGCGAAGATAGCCCCCGAAAATGAGGAAAATCAAAAATTCAAACTGCATTCGTTTGACCATTTTTTGACCACAAATGACCACCCTTTAAATTTTTTTGACCACCCTTATTTTGGACATAATCTTGAAAATTAAATTCGGGGGCTAACTTCGCATTTTCACGCCAAATGAATAAAAATCAAATTTTTATATTGTATTCGTTTGACCACTTTTTGACCACAAATGACCACCCTTTAATTTTTTTTGACCACCCTTATTTTGGACACAATCCCAAAAATTAAATTCGGAGGCTAACTTCGCATTTTTTCAAAAAATAAATAAGAATCCAATTTTTATATTGTTTTTGTTTGACCACCTTTTGACCACAAATGACCACCCTTTAATTTTTTTTGACCACCTTTATTTTGGACATAATCCTAAAAATTATATTCGGGGGCTAACTTCACATTTTCACGAAAATAAATAAAAATCAAATTTTTATATTGTATTCGTTTGACCACAAATGACCACCCTTTAATTTTTTTTTGACCACCCTTATTTTGGACACAATCCCAAAAATTAAATTCGGGGGCTAACTTCGCATTTTTTCAAAAAATATATAAAAATCCAATTTTTATATTGTACTCGTTTGACCACAAATGACCACCCTTTAATTTTTTTTTGACCACCCTTATTTTGGACATATTCCTAAAGACAAAACTGGCGTGAATTTAGTCCCCAAAATTCAGGAAAATAACAAATTTCAACTGCACTCGTTCAACACGTTCAACTGCACAACATTTTTGACTACAAATGACGACCTTGAAGTTTTTCCGACAATTCTTATTTCAGTCTTTCTTTTAGCGATATCAATATAATATATTTTAATTATAGCTGACATCTAAACGTAGTAATGATCCAAAACTTTTTCTTGCAATATAAAATTTTTAAAAATAAATTCCAAAACGACTATGTACTTCAAATGCAATGATTATAATCCATAAAAACGAGGAATGCTAAAAACTATATGTATAAGTTTTGTTCACATTAATCGTATCTTTATTTTCTGCAATGTTATTTTAAAATTGTTTTACAAGTAGAAAAATAAAAGTTTAATAAGATGTAGTAAATCTAAAACATTTCTAAAACAATTATTAAGTAGTTATACTGTTTAAAAACATTTTTCTCAATAATGATATATAAAATTTAACATATTTCCTCTATAAAAGAGTAGAAATAGTTTCATAGCAATAAAGTTATTTTAGAGACCAACCATAACACCTTTTTCTCCAGTAGTGTATTAGCTCTCATCAATATTATATATATATAGATAGTAAATAGTTATTCTTCTTTAGCCATGGTACATAAAATTAGTTATATATTAAATTAGCATACAATAACAAGTATTATTTAGCTTTACTATCTAAGAATTCTTCATTAGCATTTAGGCATTTTATTTTAAAAAACATTGATTTTTGAAAAATATAGAAATAATTATATACAAAATAGAAACACATATCTAATCACTATATTAAATTACATTCTCAAATCTAAGAGTAGCTAAGAATTCTTCATTAGCATTTAGGCATTTTATTTTTAAAAACATTGATTTTTGTAAAATATAGAAATAATTATATACAATATAGAAACACATATCTTATCACTATATTAAATTACATTCTCAAACTGACATAACTTTAATTTATGCAAAAACAATGGAGAAAACAATTTCAAACAAACTGCACAAAACTTACCAATACTATTTTCAATCGGGTCTTAATCATTATTAGAATTTTAGCAATTACAAATAGAAAGGTATTTTTTTCACAATGTTGTAACCAAATAAATGTGTTAAATAATTACTCTAATACAAGTAAGAACATATGTAAAGTATGTACAAATGAAATGAGATAAAGACAGATTGTTAAAATTAATAATAATTTTATAATTTTAATAATTGCTATAAATATAATTTTATAATTTTGATAATTTTATGCTGCGCTTTAGTATAACTTCATTAACAACTATATATTTTTTTATGATTACGGCTGTAAAAAGAGTGGTAAAAAAAACTAAAAAGTGGTAACTTGGGGTCAAAAAATAGTCAAACAAATGCTGTTGAAATTTTTATTTTAACCATTTTCAGGGTCCAACTTAACTCCACCCTAAAACTTTATTTTTATAATTACGGCTAAAATAAGAATAGTAAGAAAAAGAATAAAAGGTTGTTATTTGTAGTCAAAATTGGTCAAACGAATGCACTTGAAATTTTTTAATTTTTCTCATTTTCAAATGGTTCATTTGTGGCCAAACGAATGTTGTTAAGAAAGTAATTTTTCTTATTTTCGGGGGCTAAATTCATGCTTCTCCCAAGTCGTATTTTTAGGATTACGGCATAAATAAGGGTGGTCAACCAGAACTAAAAGGTGGTCATTAGTGGGGAAACGAATAGAGTATAAAAATTAGATTATTAATTATTTTTCGTAAAAATGCGAAGTTAGCCCCCGAATTTAATTTTTGGGATTATGTCCAAAATAAGGGTGGTCAAACAAAATTAAAGGGTGGTCATTTGTGGTCAAACGAATACAATATAAAAATTGGATTTTTATTCATATGGAGTGAAAATGCGAAGTTAGCCCCCAAATTTAATTTTTAAGATTATGTCCAAAATAAGGGTGGTAAAAAAAATTAAAGGGTGGTCATTTGTGGTCAAACGAATACAATATAAAAATTTGATTTTTATTCATTTGGCGTGAAAATGCGAAGTTAGCCCCCGAATTTAATTTTCCGGATTATGTCCAAAATAAGGGTGGTCAAAAAAATTTAAAGGGTGGTCATTTGTGGTCAAAAAGTGGTCAAACGAATACAATATAAAAATTGGATTTTTATATATTTTTCGAAAAAATGCGAAGTTACCCTCCGAATTTAATTTTTGGGATTGTGTCCAAAATAAGGGTGGTCAAAAAAAATTAAAGGGTGGTCATTTGTGGTCAAAAAGTGGTCAAACGAATACAATATAAAAATTTGATTTTTATTCATTTGGCGTGAAAATGCGAAGTTAGCCCCCGAATTTAATTTTCAGGATTATGTCCAAAATAAGGGTGGTCAAAAAAATTTAAAGGGTGGTCATTTGTGGTCAAAAAGTGGTCAAACGAATACAATATAAAAATTGGATTTTTATATATTTTTAGAAAAAATGCGAAGTTAGCCTCCGAAATTAATTTTTGGGATTGTGTCCAAAATAAGGGTGGTCAAAAAAAATTAAAGGGTGGTCATTTGTGGTCAAAAAGTGGCCAAACGAATACAATATAAAAATTTGATTTTTATTCATTTGGCGTGAAAATGCGAAGTTAGCCCCCGAATTTAATTTTCAGGATTATGTCCAAAATAAGGGTGGTCATTTGTGGTCAAAAAGTGGTCAAACGAATACAATATAAAAATTGAATTTTTATATA
The DNA here is from genome assembly GCF_982258835.1 of Parasteatoda tepidariorum. NCBI lineage: Eukaryota > Metazoa > Arthropoda > Arachnida > Araneae > Theridiidae > Parasteatoda > Parasteatoda tepidariorum. The sequence goes on along the minus strand of NC_141757.1, from coordinate 119,961,292 downwards.
TTTTTCGAAAAAATGCGAAGTTAGCCTCCGAATTTAATTTTTGGGATTGTGTCCAAATTAAGGGTGGTCAAAAAAATTTAAAAGGTGGTCATTTGTGGTCAAAAAATGGTCAAACGAATGCAGTTTGAATTTTTGAATTTCCTCATTTTCGGGGGCTATCTTCGCATAGCTAAAATTATAATATAGTATTTGTCAGTTAAAATAAAACTTTTTGTTTAAGTCATTGCTAACAATTCAAATTTCTCCGAGGCAATTCTGAAGTATAAATTAAGGTAGTATTGTAAAGTTGAAACACAATATTTTTTAGTTTTGATGTCAACAATACAATTCAATTTTTCACAGAAACGATTATTTCCATTGTTAAGTTCAATGTCAACAATTCAAATTTTTCTGAGGCAACTCTTAACCTCTAAATATTAATTTTTTTATGTACACATTTCTAAATGTCAGTATTCAACCACAAAACAACTTAAAGTCCTCAAATTTAGCATGAAGTTGTAAAATGTAATAAAGGAGGGTCATAGCAATAATAAAAGTAGAAGTAAAGTTGGTACTGTAAAATTAAAACAATATTTTTAATCAATGAGCCAAGTTCTTCAAGAAGCAGTTGTAGAAGTAGGTTGTTTATTTAAAACTTTTTATCGAATTTCTTTAAGAACACAATTGGGTATAATATGAAAAAAACACAGCTACTTCGATTTAGTAGGAACAACATATGACGCAATGCTAAACGAATGGAATTTAGTTGTTGTTTATTTAGTTATTGTTATTAGTAGTTGTTGTTATTTGTTTTAGTTGTTGTTGTTTATTTAGTTGTATTTAGTTTCAATAACTTTTCTTTATAATGCAATAAAATCTGGCGAGCAGCTATTTAAACGATCGAACACTTCGTTTGTTTATTTGTGGCTTGAAGTTAGGCTCGCAGAAAATGCCGTTCATGGGTTAAATTTAGTAGGAACAACACAACCTGTGACGTAGGCTATATTTTACCCAATTGCTGATTTGGGCATTTGGCGATACAACACTTATAGAATTGAAGGATTTGTTACGTCAAGCGCTCAGGTATCATAATTTTGATCTAGTTGCGCTTCTATGTTATTTTGATAAGTTAACTATCAAAAAATTCTATGGCTGGCAACAGCATTTTTATTTTTTAAATTGTTTATTTTTATTTCTTTTAGAATTCGTAATTTTTTTAGCGAAATGCTTTTTAACCTAACAGAATTCTTTCCCGACTGTTTTCTCTATGAATGAAGAAAATAAAGTACATATTTAACTGCTGTGAAAAGAATCTTATTTAGTTGTACAAAGTACTTCAGCCAAAATTTGGGAGCCACGTAAGAGAATTATATATATTAGATCAGAAACACATCATTAAAAGGCAGAATGCTTTGGTGTTTTCAAAACAAAGCAAACGTTGCCACCGGCGGAAAAGAAATACAGCCAAAATTTGGGAGCCACGTAAGAGAATTATATATAATAGATAATGTGTGATATATAAATTTTAAAAATTGCATGTAAGAATATTATCAATTTTATTGTATTTTAAATATTTAATAACTTTTCGGTTGCTATTTATAATAAGATGTTTATCATTAGAAATAATTTTATTTAAAATAATGTGTTCAATTATTAAAAAAACTTTTTTCTAAAAACAGAATTAAACATCCAGTACTACAAGTAACAAATCTAAATTTAACTGGAATTTTGGGAAATTTAATAGTTTTAAATAAATAAGGATGATTTAAGGGGGGACCCCACCCTGAGATGGTAAAATATTAGCGTTTTTCTTGAATTTTTTTTAAGTAATAGAGACAATGCAGACTCCTTGTTTTTTTATGTTTTTTAGCTACATTTTAAGTCTTATTTAAAAAATTTTCTTTTATAAAATAATAAAAAAATAAGTTGGTGGCAGCTCCGTGTATGGCTGATCATCAAAAAGTAGCACCTCACTGGCCTCATGGATTTAAAAGTCCTGAAACATACGAAAACAATTTTGTTTAGATTTTCTGAAACATAAAGACATTATCTAAAAAGTAGCAAAGCGGTTTTTTGATATTCGCAAAATTACCAAAATGGCGGAAACTTGAAAAAAAAGTTAAGTTTTTCATTAAAAAAATGTGCATTAAAATACTAATATGAAATCGAAATATAAAAATATCAAAAAAATCCTATGCTACTTTCTAAAGAATATATTTTTACGTAATTTGAAATAAAGAACAGCTTATTTCGTTGCACAGATCATGAGAAAAATGTTAGGCCAAGTCAAAAAAACAGCGTTTTGAGGAAAAACACGTTTAAAGTTTTGACTTATGTTCAATCTAGTAAATTAGTAATGACTAACCTTTATTCTGCAATGCCGGGTCCATATATCTCTCCTCCCGAAAACTGTCCTTTCTAGCCGACCTATTTTGCTGCTTTGCTTCACCTCTGCCTTGTCTCTCATCCAACTCTGCACTTGATATGAACGGCTCCAGATGCATTTATTGCATCATTAATAAAACACTTTTGCAGCCATCGTTGAGTAAACAAGCTGCTAAAAAACTAGCGAAATCGATGGTTTGACTTCTTCAAATAAAAACTAGCACCATCTGGTAGAGGAAAACGTTTAATTTCATATATATAATGGTCGATAAATGAAATGCCTACAATAAGTTTCTATATGCAGTCAACAGAATGGATGAGACACAAAAAGAATGTCGCCCCTCAAATGCTTAGCCCGGTATAAATGCTTAGCAGATATACAAGCCTATGTAATTGAAACTAATGCTTTTAGTAAATGAAATACTAACAGTAAAAACTTAACAACTTTAATATAACATTTAACAAGTAAATAACATTCGTGGAAATATAAGAGCACAACTATAGACAAAGATCGCTGACAGCTATATCCGAAGTTAAACACAAGGACTAAACTGAAACTCTTTTTACAGAAAACTAAACTGAAACTTTTTGTTCAGTTGAAAGATCGCGAAAGTTCAATATGTAGAAAACTGTGTATATTTGGCGGGGAAGTGAACTCGTCTTCCAGAACGAGTCCGAATTGGGATGTTCTGATCTGGGGCAATTTCTTTTACAATTTGCTTTTGTGGCTGAGATGTTTCTTTAGGCATAGGTTCTGGTTGTGTTTATAGAGGATGGAAAGTATCTTGATCAGATAGATGAGCAAGTAGGTAGATGAGACATCAGGTAGATGAGCAGGTTTACGTCTATCGATAATCACAGTACACTTTTTATTATTTATGAGAATTGTGAAATTTTTGTCATTTCGAGAAATTACTTTATAAGGACCTGTATAAGACGTTGCTAATGAAGGTTTCATAGCATCAACACGTGAAAAGACATGAGAGTATGTATCTAGGTCTCGGAAAACAAATGTAGATGGAGAAGAATGGTAAGCGGTTTGCTTTGGTTTTAACTGTTGAGCGTGTTTTTTTTTTAATTTCTTGATAAAATCAGGTTCTGTCACATCCAATTCTTCATCAGAAAAAAATTGACCTGGAAAATAAAGATTTTCTCCATTGACCATTTCTGCCGTGGAAGATTGTAGGTCTTCTCGAAACACAGTTCTCAGTCCCAGTAGAACTAAAGGTAGGGCAAGAGTTCAATTTACTGATGTATGACACATAATTGATGTTTTAAGGACACGGTGCCACCTTTCAATCAGGCTATTAGCCTGTGGATGATATGATGTAGTTCGTGACAGGTATATGCCAAATATATTTGCAAAGCCTTTAAAAAGTTCACTAGTAAATTGGGTTCCTCTATCGGTAGTCACTCTTTGAGGTACTCCAAAACGTGCGATCCATCCACTGTAAAATCCCTGAGCAACAGTTTCAGCTTTTATATCTGTTAATGGAATTGCTTCAGGTCAACGGGTAAATCTGTCGATTCAAGTTAAACAATAGGTAAATTCTTGCGAAGACGGCAAAGGACCTACCAAATAATGTTTACATGATTGATTCGTTTGTTGGGAACAGTAAATTTAAAGAGAGGAGAATGCACATGTCTCGTGATCTTGGAACGTTGGCATGATACACAACTCTTTGTCAAGAGGGAGACATCTTCTTTAATGTTTGGGAAAATGAATCTCTCACTTATAAACTTGACGGTTGCTTTTATTCCAGGGTGAGCCAGATCGTGCAAGCAATGGAAAACTGCAGTGCGATGTGATTTTGAGATATATGGCCGGATCATCCCAGTAGAGGTATCACAATATGGGAAAGTGTTTGGATCAGAAATGCTAATCTTTTTCAACTGCAGGCCAGTTTCACTGTTAAGTAAGGCTTCTAATTCTGGATCATTTATTTGTTCTTCAGCAATATCAGCATAATTTAAGTATCTTGGAACTGCAATCTGTTGAATTCTGGAAAAGGCATCAGCAACTGCGTTGTTTAAGCCGCTGATGTGCCGGATGTCATTGGTGAATTCACTGATGAAATTTAGTTGATGAATTTGCCGTGGTGAAAGATTGTCATATTTTTGAGTTAATGCATGAGGTAAAGGTTTATGATCAGTGAACACTATAAAATTAGTTCCTTCCAACATGTAACGAAAGTATTTTATGGATGTAAAAATCGCAAGGAGTTCACGATCATAAGCACTATACTTTTTCTCTGAAGCACTCAATTTACGAGAAAAGAAACCTAAAGGCCGCCACTCCGCATCTTGATGACGTTTCTGATGAACACGTGCACCAACAGCAGTATCTGAAGCACCTGTCAGAAAAGCCAGCACTGCAGATGAATTTGGATGAGCCAAATAACAGATTTCTTTTAATTCTGATCTGCAAGATTGGAATGAGTTTTCAGCTTCAGTTGTCCAAGAGAGGGGGGTTTTGTCATTTTTCTTGCAACGTCCAAGCATTTGATGTAATAGTAATTGCTTTTGAGCAGCATGCTGCAAGAATTTGCGATAGAAATTTAGAATTCCTAAAAATCGTCTGAGTTTGCTTGCTGTTGTTGGCCTAGGATAAGTGGAAATCACTTCAACGTTTTCTGGTAATGGCATAATACCATGTTCATCAGCCAGATGACCTAAGAATTTGACTTTTTTTGCAGCAAAAGTGCATTTTCAAAAGTTAACGATGAGGCCATATTGTCTCAAACGTTTGAAAACTTTCTTAACATGAAGGAGATGTTCTTGGGTTGTGGACGAGGCAATCAAAATATCGTCAATGCAGGGAAAATGGAAGTTTAACCCTTGCAGAATCTGGTCAACAAAACGCTGCATCGTTTGTGCAGTATTTCTCAACCCAAAAGTCATGAAATTAAATTCAAAAGTTCAAATGGGGTGATGATGGCAGTTTTTGTAATGCCTTCCTTGCGCATGGGCACTTGATGATAAACTGGGTGGAGATCAAGCGTTGTGAAAGCAGTTTTTCCATGTAAATTGGTAGAAAAATCGTGTAAATGACGAATGGGATACTTGTCAGGAAGTGCATTGGCATTTAACGCACGGTAGTTTCCACATGGTCGCCAAGAACCATCCGGTTTCTTAACCATGTGCAATAGGCATGACCAGCAACTTTTGGATGGGCTACATATTCCTTGGTGTACTAGGCAATTAAATTCTTCTTTTGCCGCTTCCAATTTATCAGCAGATAGTCTTCTCACTTTTGCAACCACTGGTCGACCCTTTGTTTCGATGACGTGACTGACATTATGAGGTATAATCTTTTTTCTGGCTCTTCGAAAATGTTTTGGTATTCACTAATTAAAGAATGAAATTCAGCAGACATTTTCAACACAGTTATTTTAGCCGTTGATTCATAAGAAATTTTTCCGCTAAATGTAACATTAGTTAACTTATCAATCAACGACTTGGATTTTAGATCCACTAAAATGTCATAATGTGATAAAAAAAAATCAGCTCCAAGAATGGGTCGTGATACATCAGCAATAGTCCAGGGAAAGATGCGACGCAGTCCCCCATATAGCAAAAATTCTTCCGTAGTAGCTCCCACGGAGGAATCGCTCAACCTCCCCCGGAGCTCCCGACTTTTCCCAAATTCCTCCCGCGGAGCTCCTCAGTAATGCAAAATGTCCGCACCTTTCAGTTCCTCAGTTCCTCCGGCGGACTTCCCGAAAGTCACTCCATAGGAGGAGCCGAGGAAGAACGGTGAGGAAGTTTCAAGCTCTCATACTTTCCGATGGCTGTTCCCGGGCAGTCTCCTAAGGCAGTACTGAGGAAGTTTCAAGGTCGCATACTTTCCTCGGGTACTGAGGTAGATTTGAATCTTATGGCTTTCCCTTAGGCTACTAATACACATATATGGCAGTACTTTTACTTTCGTTACTTGTACCGCCGGAACAAGTAAAAAGTACGTACTTTTTACTTGTACTTCGTTACTTTTTAAATTTAGTACTTTTACTTGTACTTTCGTTACTTTTTTAGGGAAAAAGTACAAGTATTTGTAACGGAAATGTCGAATGAAATCGTTACTTTTTTCCATAACTCGGTAAGCTTTCTAAAAAAAAATTAAATTAAAAAAAATGCTTATGTTTTTTTAATTTATTGATTAATTAACGGATTTATTTTTAATTAACGGAAAGCATATCAATTTTTAATCGATATCCAATCGTAATACATTTACAAAATCGTAGATACATTTCAATAAATTTTAAATAGAAAAATTTTGATTTTGTTATTACGTTTTTCCATTTTTTTTTTAACTCACTAATTTTTGTCTTAACACATTTTTTACTAAATAAATTTTTACCTAGTACATTTTTTTACAAAAATTATGTTTATGCCCGACCTTGTCAAACAACGCCCAGTCAAATCTCTAAGAACTTCAGAACTATTTGTGCTATTACTGTTAAAATTAATATTTTAACTCTTGAAAACTCGAAGGTACTAATTTAGCCGCTGATACTAAAATTCGTTTACAAATTTTAATTATTCCGTTAGGCAGAAATGTTCGGAAAATGATTTTCTCGCATGACTTCAGCATTAGCCATTGTTACAAATAAAACTGTAGACTGTTCTGTTTCAACTTATACTGCACATTAAATTATTTTTTACTAGCTCAAAGATCACAAAGCTATCTGAAATCCCGCGTTTTTGCTTTGTTTATGTTTGTGACTTTAAAACGCGCTTCTATAGAGTAAAACAATTTTAAATCGATGGTAATTTAAATAAATAAAAATAATAAACTAAAAATTTAAATCAATAGATAAAATTTCTTTTTCGTGCAAATCCATAAAAAGTTTGATATTAAAATTATATTTGATTTAAAAATTATATTACACGATTATATTATAAAATTATATTATAATATTCTTCCAAATTAAAAAAAAAATTAATGTCCATAACTTTCAAAATTAAAAATAATTAAATAAATAACAACAATCTTGCGAAAACATTAAAGAGCATCAGAATATTATTCAATAAAATTTTAGGTTACTTTGAATTTTCGATTTCCTAGAAATGTACTTTTAAATCGTTACTTTTTTGTTTAGTACTTATACTTTTACTTGTACTTTTTACTCGTTACTTTTTAAAATAAGAACTTTTTACTCGTTACTTTTTTTAAAAATACTTGTACTTTTACTCGTTACTTTTCAAAAGTAACGTTGCCATATATGCTAATACATATAATTATACTTACTAATACATCTACATTATTAGATTCCCAAAAACTCCAAGTTGTTTGTGGAAATCAAAAGATGCGGCTTAGAAGGGGCAATAGAAGGAAAGACTTGATATCAAAATAATAAACAAGTTCCCTCACTAAAGCCCCACTGAGCCATCGTGCATCATAGATTATCGCTAAACTGCATCACTTCTCCACAGTTAAAGATAATGCTTACGCAACCTCTGCTTAGGAAATCTTACTGTACTTATATGCATTCTGGTATTTCATCAATTATTGATGAAAAATATGAATAATTATAAAATAATCTTAACTTTACTGGCACTTTGCACAAGTAGATTCAGTTGAAAATATGCCGCTAAATACATCATTTGGTAAAAACTACACCATTAATGAAACAATAAATATATCAGATAACATTTGATAGATTTATTACAGTGCTATTTTATATTAACTTACTTAAGTTTAATTCAATGTGATATACAAGTCTACAATTACCACATTACGAAATACGGTTATATAATCTTAAAGAAAATTAATTATCAATGTCAATGTACCATCATTTACAATTGAAAACCTTTTAATTGTAAATGATGGTTCATTGACACCTACCTTTTATTATATTTTACCTTTTTACACACATAAAAGAATTAAACAGTTCAGAAATTTTTTTATTGATTATAGTTTTTATATACAAAATAATAAACTATCGTATCTTTAAAATAAAACTCTTTTTATTAGCAGACATTTCTTATTATATCAAAGATAAAATCGGAGAACAAGTATGTTACTAGGCCTAACTCAGTAACGTGGAAATCATTAACTACTTTAACACAGATAATTAGAATTATAAAATGTGGTAAACGTTTAAAATATATAGATACAATATTATAAACAGAAAAAAATTATTCAAAACAATTAATTTACTTTATTTACTGAATCATAAATGAAGAACTCAAAATAACAACAGTCAAAAGCAACAAACTATGTATACCTCCGCGCAATTTCTTCAGCAGGGTTACTTTTCAAAAATTCTTTGGTGAGAACAGGGACTAATCACATCTAGCGCATGCGCAATTGCTCAGCCGGTTGCACGCACAGACATAAGTAATTATGATGCTCCTACGGAATAACCAGGGAGAAAAATCCATTGGATTGATTTCTAACGGATGACCGGTGGAGGAATATCCGTAGGCGATGTTTCCGAATGACTTCCTACGTATCGTTATCCGTAGGAATGTTAGAATGGAATTTCCCTCGGCGTTCCCCTATTTATCCGCACCTTCCCTGGGAAGAAAGGGATGCATTTGGGAGGTCCTAGGCAGAGGCGTATCTATGGAAAGAAGCGCCTATGGCAAACCTCTTACTGGCGCCCTTACTAAAATATTAAAATTCTTTTTTTTATTTATCCAATACAAAATAAAAGCATTGTTTGAAGTATTTAATTCTTTTGACAATATCACAAAAAGATTGAATTGAATTTTTAAAAAAAAAAATTGATAAATAAATAAATATTAAATATAACAATAAAATTATCTCTTTTTAATTGTTATGCATTCACGTGTATTCGAAATCCTCATCGGTAAGAAATTAAAATACCTTTTTTATCATATTTATAGAAGATTCTATTGCGTTTTTTCAATTGTCAATAAAAATTCTAAGAAGTTGTTTAATTAAGCACAATTATATTTTAAAGTTTTACAAATATAATTTGGTAACAGAATTACGTACACACAACAAATGTAGCTCTGAGTTAAAGAAGAACTATAACATAACCGGATGATTACTCAACATTTTCAAAATTAAAAGTGAAGGAAATTGATTTTTTTTAAATAATCACGCTTTGCTAACATCAAAATAAAATCATCGCGATATAATAAATTCATTAAAGATTACAGTGTAAATAATTACGATTTGTTATGATAATTACGAATAAAATAGCAACAATAAAAAAAAAGATATATTTTGATTAGTTTATTTACTGTTCAATAAAATAAAAAAACCGATGCTCTTAATATAATTACGTTTTACAATCCTTATATAAAAACAGATAATAAGAAAAAATATACACACAATTACATACAAAACAAGACTTAATAACGACAATAATACATTTTTTATTGAGAAATAAATTTGGGGAAGCTGACGATTAGTTTTAAGAATATCTAGAAATAATTCTTTTGCTAACAGTAAAAAAAAGGCAAAAAGTAAAAAAATAGACCAGAATACATTCTAGCATATTTAATTAAAAAAAAAAATATGAAAAATTCTCTTCGCATCACAATGGAACAAATTAAAAATAAAGCAAAATATTAAACAAATTTGAATTATGAATTTTTAGACGTTCAGTGCGCAAAAAAATAAATAAACGGACCATTCTGATAACTTTTGATCTAATGATCAGATCTTCACTTTCTTCTCATCTCAATGGTTCAAGGGGTGACTTAAAATATGATAATTAATAGGTGCAGGTATGATATTTTAAGTTACGAAATCAGATACTAAAACGTACTTTCTCTGAAGTTTCTGTTTATACATGCCATTTTTTCGACGGATTTGGATTTCTGAATCCCAAAATTTAGGGGGTAATCGCAATCTGAGAAGTACCTAGAGAGATTTTCAAGCAAAGTGAAAAAAAAATTCTGCGCAATTATAAAGGTCGTTTATAATTGTGTAAATTAAGTTGTTTTTAAAGAAAAAGAAAAAAATATAAATCATTGAAATATTCGAGAAGATGACTTTTTGCATCTTTATGGAAATACATTTCTAAATATATTCTTAAAATAAAGATAATAATTTAATGAATAAATATTATTGTGATTATCACTTTATTGATAACTTTTTCTTTCAAGTTACTAAACTGTTGTAATGATTGGGTTATAAACTACACATTATAACATTAATATTATTTTGCTACCATTTTACTTTGATTATAAGAAATAAATATAATATATAAATGGAGGACACTTAATAAACCCATTTGAAAATAGTATACCAATTTTTTTCAAGCAATGTGATATGGGATGATATAAATGTAATGTAAGTAACATATATTGTAAAACACTTGAAAATTAAAAGAATAGTATTTATATAAAATTAAAAAAGTAGTATTTATTTTATCTATTTTTTATTTAAAAAAAAAGGGAAGAAAATGGCAATCTGAAAAAAAAAAGAAAAAATATAGGAGAAAGATTTGCGAAATTTTGTGGCCGAGAAATAAGGAAGAAGTTGATTCAATTTCAAAGTCAAAGACAGTTTGATAAATATTAACTGAATATAATTTAAAAATTCAGAACAAACATGTCTAAAAATTAGAAGAAAAAATTTCAATTTGTAAGTAGAAGGATTATTGCAATTCACATTTAAAGCATTAAAATATAATTAAAATTGTGAGTGAATATACTTCTGTAACTTAGAGTACAAAAAAAAAAAAAAAAAAAATGCCAACAACTGACGATATGCTTCCTAACCATTCAAAGGAAGAAAAAAAGATCAAACTTTTACAAGTGGTTAAATTCAAAATTTATCTATTAATAAATAAAAAGAAAAGCATGTTACTTCATGAATGTTACTTACTTGTAAACAAAAAATTATTTACCTATCGCAATAAATTTTCAGAAAATTTAAAAAATTATGTCCCCAATAACATTTGAAATTTTAACATTTATCTTTTTTTTACTACATATTAATTTTAATACTAAAGCATTAACGAATATTTAATTATACAATGTTTTATTATTACTACAAAAAATTCCTTGTGCATGTTAAATGTTTTTTCATATAAAACAGCAATAATAGAAACTAAAAAATATTATAAATTCTAATTTATAAAATTAAAAGGGGGGAGAGCCAAATGTCCCTCTCGATCTATATGTATATAGAGATGACAACTTGCTCTGTTTAATGGGAAACTTTTTTCTAGTGGTAGCAAAATTTATGTTTTGTTTCTTGGTTTATGCAGATATACAATTATTTAATTATTAAATTTGATATAAAATTATTTTTTAAGTCACTACGTATGTATAATTCGGAATTTCGTGTTAAACACAATTTCATTCCAGTTATCTAGTTGTAAGCATTTAAAATTTAACCAAAATTATCCAAACGTTTGCAAGCTTTGGTCTTTAACTTTCCACCACTTAATAAAATATTTCTGAGAAATCTTAGCAGTTGGCATCCCTTCACATAGACATCATTTCTAAAAAATATAACGAACGCCTATAACGCTAATTAATAATTTATGCGTAATACATTTATTTAAATATTTAGGAAATGATTACTTACAATCAAGGAAAAAAATCTTACCACTTAAATAGTTGAATGAATTAAAACCTATCTGAAAAAGCTGTAACCTATCAAATTAGATTATAAAATTCCAAAATCGACTATAAATATTTATTTTCTTGAATTAAATTTTTAAAAAACAACTAGAACGAGCAGAATTTTTCATAGGAGCGTGAACACCTAACAACTTACAATTACGTCTGTCTTTATTTTTCAAAATAGAGGGGTGTACTACCAGACAGAGGCACCTCCCATTTTTAGTATTTCACACTTTTGTGGAGGTGATTCCCACCATGGATGATAAATATTTCCTGTTTTGGAAGGATTTACACTAATTTACAGCAGGGGTTCTTTTTGAAATCTATTCAACAGATCCCGAAAACGTTTTTCAAAGAGATTTTAACCCCTGATGAAACTGAAGATTTACAAGCATGAGACACCCTATGGATTTTACATTTCTCTGTCCTCTGGTCATCACCAAAGATCTATCTCTGCCTGAAGGGGTTCCCTGATTAATTGCCTTTTTAGAACGACTACAATCTTGTAATGTGATACGAAGAGGAGGAACAAATTCTTTTCTCTTTGCTTGTGGTAGTGAAAAAATAAAGAAAATAAAAATTTATTCAGGGATCATGGATTCTCTGCATTCTGGTCTTTCTCTTATCTTTTCTTGTTTAAGAATGGGGGACTTCTTCAAAAGAAAGAGTAAAGTTACAGTGGGATGCACTATGGGAGGTCTCACTTTCCTTTAGATAAGGAGAAAAAGTTTCTTTACATTTCTCACCCACTTTTGAACATCCTAAAATTCGTTCGTTCGTCTTTCATTTTCTTTTAGTCTCTTATATTTTTACTCAATTTTTTCATATAGATAAATATTTTAAATTTAAGGATTCAGCTTCTTTATTATAGTTTAATTTTAACGTATGGTATTTTCAAATATACATAAATAATATCAAATAATCTAAGTCGAAAGCATTTTTTTAAGTAAATTATTTTAAACTGAAATGAATATCAAAGTAAGCTATTCTAAATAAAAATCAATAAATATTTTTAGGATTTGTATTCTTTTTTTATTATTGAAAAGTACATGATTTTAAATAAATACGTTATGCATTGCCGAGGAAGAAGAAATTTGATATATCGATATATTTACTACTCAAAAGCTATAACATCATACATAGCACAGGCTATATAAACTATATTAATATTAATTAGTTAATTATTATATTAATTAGTTAATTATTTTATTTTTATATATAACCATGATTGTGCGTTCTAAAATAATCACACTATCACTTATATACAAAACTCACTTTCTGTTGTTAATTTTCACAAACATGAAATTAAAGTGAAGCAGCATGTAACGGTTTAATTATAAATTAAGTTTATTATTAATTTAGAACTTTAAATTGTTTTACATTAAACACATTAAATGTATAGAATATTTTTGATTGATTATTATGAATAAAATAATAATGTAAAATAAACTTAACACTACGTTTTTCAAAGGAGTGGAAGCAAACCGATTTTGACACAAAAAGCGAAATAGTTGAATTAATAATAATAATAAATGCGGTAGATAATAAGAAATCTTTTATTAATTCATGGAGAACTGTCTCAGGTTTCTCAACATTCTAGGACAAAGAAAAAAAAGAGTTGTTTGTTATTTTTATTAATTACTAATTTCGTTTATATACTGAATTAACCTTTTGTATTCTCCATAAAAATTGGTTAAAGTTCGATATTTTTTTTTTTTACGTGAATATTAACTTGACACCCGCAGTGAAAATATTTTTATTAAAAATTTAAAAAGCATATTCGAAAACATTACGTAACACCCGGAAAGTTTGAAAATAAAATTAGGTTATATTTTATAGATTTGAAAGGCAATTTTTAAAATGAATTTTTAAAAATGAAATACCTGGAATTATTTTAATTTTCCTCTAAAATCGAAGAATACTTGATTAGTCTTAAAAAACATTCACAGAGTTAATTGAAAAATTTTGATTTCCACCAGATTCTCTGCAAAAAGTGTTAAATTTTGCAGTTATATACATTTATTTATTTTTGTAAACTTTAGTTTTCCTTAAGAAAAATATTTTATTTATTTATATTGATCTTCTTAATTATATTTAAGGAGCATCCAAAGATATAAGTACTTAGGGCCTCTGAGGTTCTTAATCCGGCCCTGGCGAGAACTTAAATTCTTTCTATTACAGCTTTGACTTGTTGTGAAGCAATGATAAGCTACATTTTCGAAAATTTTAAATGCATTTGAAATTATATATGTGGTTAAAAGACTTTTAGTAAAAGGATTTTGATGAAAATTAAATGGGAATTATTTAGGAAATTTTCTAAAATTAAAAATATTTTAATTGGAATGTATCAAAAAGTTAGCAACGAGAGTAATAATTATTAAAAATTAAGCATTATTCTTTAAATTATGATTTTATAATTAAAATTTTGTTTTTGCCGAAATCGTCGTAAATATAACAGCAGAAAGGACAAAGATATTTTTTTCAGTTACTTATTTTAGTATTTAACGTGAATGTATTCATGAACATTAACAAATTATATTTAACCTGAATTGTTTGACGCTTGTCACCTACTTTGTTTTACGATTAGCGGTTCCCTTTCATACTTCACTCTCCCAGTGACAAAAAGAGTCCCTCAAAAGACGATGTCTTCTTTTCGAGCCCACATGAAATGGTTAAATGTTGTATACCTGATTTTAATTCGCCCTCTAACTAACTCTCTCTCTCTGTATATATATATATATATATATATGAATTTAAAAAAAACACTTAATAAAATTTTTAAGTAAAAAAATCGTTGATGTTGATCGATTTTGCGCCTTTTTGAAATAATGCGCCCATGGCATTCGCCATACTTGCCATACCCTAGATACGCCACTGGTCCTAGGGAAAGGTTTCGGAAGATGAGTGCTATATGGGCCAATATCAAGATCCAATTTTCGTGTTCCATAAACCGAAATTTGAGAACCATTAGCAGCAAAGAGTTTCAAGATGGACGGAGTCTTATTGCATTCATTCTGAGAAGGTGGCAAAACAGAAATATCGACGCCAGTGTCTACTAATAATTTAAGCCCTAAAGTCCTATCAATAACTATAAGGCGACAATTTGCATGGCCGTTGACGCTCGCCGCAAGTAACGCATGGCCGTCTAGTTTTCCTGCTTGAAACTGCATGGTTGGATACATTTGTTAGCTCTTTCACGAAAACGATAATGGTACCACCAAAGTCTATTTTTGCTTGTGGAGCGATTACGGTGCTTATTTATATTACCAGGGCTCCGACCTCGGAAACGTAACACTTTATCAAGTTTTTTATTTAATTCACACACTTGAGCTTTTGAATAATCGCTATCGTTTGGCACTTTCAGTTTCGTTTCCAAACTAGCAGAGAAGATTTCGTTTGAAAACGTAACATCAGCAATCTTATCCGCCATTATAGCTAATTTATTAAGAGTATCTGATGAAGTACTTAAAATAGCGTGCATTTGTGTGGGAAGTCTTTGAAGCCATAATGATTTTAGCAATGCATCACCATCACGATCACCAGCCAAATCTTGCATTTGTCGCAGCAATGCGGACGGTCGTCTATCACCTAATGCGATTTCTTGCAAGAGTTTTTTTAAACGACATTCTTCAGAAATACTGAATATTTCAATTAATCATTGCTTTAAAGAATCATACATGTTTGTAACTGGAGGTGAAGCAATAATGTCACTGACCTGCTATAAAATGCCCGTCTCGATTGAAGCGTCGATCGTATCATATTTTGTGCTATCTTGAGTAATTCCAGCAGTGATAAATTGAGATTCCACCTGTGAAAACCATATTGCAGAATTTTCTTTCCAAAATTGGGGAACTTTAACAGCTACACGCGTAAGTTCTGACATTGCAGGCTCCGTTTTAGAACTGTATTTATTTTCGCCATTCATCACGTCCGGGTCACCAGTTTACCAGATATACAAGCCTATGTAATTGAAACTAATGCTTTTAGTAAATGAAATGCGAACAGTAAAAACTTAACAACTTTAATATAACATTTAACAAGTAAATAACATTCGCGGAAATAAGAGCACAACTATAGACAAAGATCGCTGACAGCTATATCCGAAGTAAAACATAAAGAGTAAACTGAAACCCTTTTTGCAGAAAACTAAACTGAAACTTTTTGTTCAGTTGCCAGATCACGAAATTTCAAAGTTAGCGGCGCTACAAATGTAATCATATTAGACTTCAAATAACAACCGTGGTATTGAATATTACTATTTAAAAAATTGAATTTAAAACAATTTAAAATCCCAAATTTTAATTCACTAAAACCTTCCACAGGTCAAATAAATTTTCTAGAACATTTCTCAATTTATAAAATCACCACTCGTGGTGTAGTCATATTCTTCATTCATCAATTGCTTAAAAAAATTTTTTTCCTAATAAAGCAAAAATTATTAGATGCTTTGTGCACAACACAAATAATAAATTGTATTCAATTCTTTATATTTAAAAAATACTTCGGGAAAAAATTTAGTAACAAATACTACTATTATTGATGATTTAAATTAATAATTTATTCTCTTTAAATTTTAACAGTAACACAAACAGCAACAGTTTATACAGAGTCTTCAAAAAAATTCAACATGCTAGTCGCATTAAGAGCTTGTTTTTCATACAATACTTTCTCCAAATTTACTTTATATATAATTATTACCACCGAAGAGGATTTGTATTAATTTAATGCCATAGAAATAACAAAAACTATTCAAGCACACCATGAAAAATGATTCAATAGAAGATACGACACCAACCAACTAGATGGCAGCACCAGTGAAGAAATCGGAAGTTTCGTTTACTTATTGATTGTAATTGAAGACCTCGGTCAGCTATAATTCTGTTTGCTAATATGCTTATATTTTTATGTTAAGTGAGGAAAAAAGAAAATAGAATCACTGTTTAAGGCGGTAAGATAAAAAAAATGTTATAGCCTATTTGGATGTCTGGGGAAATTTCAATTATTAATAAAAGTCAATTATTTATTTAAAAAAATATTTATTTATCATGATTATTTATATAATAAATAGTAATTATGGTTTCAAATGTTACAACAAAGTCTTCAAGATAGTTATATTTTTTGGTTTGAAGATTTAATAACAGAGAGTAACTTCTTTAATCAAAAGGGATTTATTTTCCTATTTCAAGAAAAGTTTTTTTCTCCTGATATTCTGTTCCGTTTCTCTTAATTAACAATAAGTGAAGTATATTTTAACGACGTGTCAGTCACATGAAAAGGAAATTTTATTTACGACGCTCTTCGAAAGGGAAGCTTTTATGTCAATACAATACTCTCCAGATGGCAGCATCATAATATGTAGTCCTTATCATTTAAAACTAACACACGTTCTGAAGCGCACAGTTGTGAAGCTTTCTACTGAAATGTTTTTCGAAAGAGGACAGCACTTAATTTCACTTTTAGATGACTTAAAGATTTGGCAATTTATATTTTTTTGGTAATTTTAATTTTCAATTTGTAGTTTTTATATCTTAACGTGTTAAGTTATGAGAACTTTTGGCTTATGTTTTTCGAATATAATTATGTTTCACTAGATTTTTCCTTTTTATTTTAATCCTTGAATGTTTGAAGTATTGTGTTTTTATTCTTATTTTGTCTACCATAATGGAACCTCGGGGTACAATAAGTTTTTAACTGAAAGGCTCGAGCAGGGTAGTGTGTCCCCTGGAAGTACTGTTTTAGCAGATATGCTAATTTTTGAAATTTCGTTTGGTTTAACTTCTTATTTTTTTAAATTGTGTACGAAAGACAATTTGGGTTTTACGCTGCTTTTAACGCTTTTCCATTTTGACTTATTGTTTTTAAAACGTTGGTCTTCATTTTTGTTTAATTCCATTTTTTATACTTTTAATGTAACTGATCTGATCTTTAGATTTAACATTTTAAATTTGATCCTAAACTTCTTTTTGAATTTCAGAAGATTATGATATTATTAACAAAGACTGCTGAATGGGAAACATGGTATGAAGGGCTACGCTAAATGAACTCATTGAATAATAAGGATATTGATTATGGTTATGATAATTGAAAGGAACAATATGATATGCCAGATACACTTTAAAGATGTTATCATCAGATTTTTTTAAAGATTGACGAGGAAGAAAATAGAAATTACATTGACTTTTATTTTTGAATTATATGGATATATACCAGGTGTCGTTTAAATGATTGACAATAATTTGATAGTTAATAAAAAAGAAGTGGATGGATTTAGAGACGAACTTCAAGCTGGAACTTTGCTAAAGAAATCAGGTTATGTTATTCAACAAGTTTTTAAAATTAGTTACGAAATATATCAAAGATGGAGATGAGAGAAGAACTATGAATTATTGTTTTCTGTTGCATGCATGGCATCTGTTAAATTTGTCCTCAGAATACACATTGTTTTTTCGAATGTTGTTATAGTTTTTCTCAGCAGTATCGATGAACTCTGAAACTAATTTTAAAGCTTGGGGATATGAAGTTTAAAGTTTCCTAAGCAGAACGCAGCAAACAGTACATTAATATATTTTTTGTTTTTTAGCTTGATTTTTCATACAGATTTCATACTTTTTTTTTACTGATTTTTCGAATTATTGTCTATTTTTGAGGCACCTGATAATTAATTGGTTCAAAATTGTCTTTATCCACACGACTGTAAATAAGTCTCCTACCGACAGTCAATAGGAATTCTTGTTAAAATATACATTCAACAGATTTAATTTTTTTGTGGAATTTAAGCAAAAATGTTTATAAAAAAATATATTTTTTAACATATATTTTTTATTATGCATTTTTTATATTATATATATTATGCATTTCTTTATATTATATTATATTATATTATATTATATGTTTTTTATCATATACAGTCGAACCTCGATTGACCGAGGTTTCTGTTAATCGAGTCGGTAACGGGTGTTTTTTTTTCTTCTTCTGAATGAGCCCTAAAAAAAAAAAAAAAAAAAAAAAGCACTAATTAGTTTGTTGTCCGGCTCAACTTCCTTCGAAAACACTCAACCTCCAACAAATTTTGCACCATGAAAAGTCAACAGTGGCGAACAATGCTTTGTTTCCAGTGGCGGTGTGGCTCTATTGAACACCAGGTGCAATATTTTACCGGACAGTATTTTTGCAACAATATACTTTTGCAAGAAAAGGTAACAGTATATTTTAGGAAATAGTAATGTAAAATTAATAAATTAATGTATATTAAATTAAAAAAATACAATAATTTCTTGAGATTTGTGTTATTTTTGAAAATACATCTTTTAGTTTAATTTAAAAAATTATTTTAAAAAATTTTTCTATTTACTTTTTAAAATTTACTACTAGTAGTTGATTTCCTTTTGAAATTTGTTGAGCTGAGAAACATAACTTTATATATGCTTATTTTTATCATTTAAAAAATCGTTCTATTTCAAAAAGTTAATTTTAGCGAGCGAGGCGACTTTTTATACACAGTTTCTTTCCGAGGTACTAGTGGGCCCAATAAGCTCGGATAATCGAGGTTCTACTGTATATATTTTGATTACATTATTTTTTAATGTGTATTTTTTTAAATAGATATATATTATTTGCAAAAGTATGCAAAAATATTTTTTTGCATACCTTTGCTTATAAGTATTGAAGTTCTTTAATGATTTACTCATGCCTATTTCTGTTGCTCTTTAGTGAAGACAAAAATTACTCTTGAATATTTGACTTATCATGCACAGATATTCTTTAAATAACGCTTCACTGCCTTTCGCTGGTGTATTTAGTTTCAAAACTTTGTTGTTATAATAAAACACTACTGTTTGTGAAAAATGCAACACTATGAAGGAATAGTCAGAAATTAATGAAATTTATTCCTTATATTATTGATAGTGGTTCAAGTAAACGATCATATTTACAAAGCAAAAAGAAATCAGTATTTTATGAGCCACCCACGCTGAGCAATGAAATCCTGTACACGTCGTGGCATTGATTTAAACAGGTTTTGAATCTAATCTTGGTGAATGGCATTCCATTTTGCTTCAAATTGACTCCAAAGTGCAGTCTTAACTCCATAAGCTGTACGAGTCGGAGGAGTTGATGATCAGAGGAATCCTTGCACGCAGTTGACGTTGCAGCAGATAGGGACAAAAAGTCCAGCTAGACAGCAAAACACTTGCAGTCACGCTGTAACGTTTTGCTGACCCACTGGAATACGCTATACAGTCCGTCACAGTCATGCGAATGATGTCTTCCGGAACTATTGCGTGCTCCACTGTAAGGTTTTCGACTCGTTTGTTCATTTTTTCCCTCAAACAAGCTTTACTGTTGTTGCATTACACAGCGTACGGGTTTCTCGATACAAAAATCCACCCTCTAGCATACCGACGATGTGGCCTCGTACAAACTCAATCAGTTGTTGATGTGACACTTACCGCTTTTGCAAAGGCAAATTGACCACTAATTAAGCGTTTATCGTAGACAGAAGACGATAAATTAGTTTCAATCATTCTTTGCAGTCCTTTATATACAAGGTGTAGGATCTCGTCCCACGTATGCGCAGTCCCTTTGTAATTCTAATCATTTGCATGTTTTACCTCACTTTACATTTCATTAAAGTTTGGTGAAATGCATAACTCTTTCTTAGTGTTGCAATTTTCACAAATATGAGTGTATAATTGTTTGCTGCACTATTTACTGCAGTGTTTCCCAAAGTGTGGTACGCGTACCCCCAGGGGTACGGGAACAGTTTATCGGGGGTACGCGTTCTTATGCGAAATATTTTGCTACAAACGAAAATTTCAATTTTTTTAAAAAAAAAACAAAGCTAGAAAGAAAAATCTACGATTACGTATTTTTCAATTGGCTAGTTTTTGCAGAGTTAACAGTTAATAATTAGTTGTTTCAACAGCCAGTTGTGATTTTTAACTTTAGTGTAATTTTTTTTATAGTAAAAAATACATTCATCAAAAGTTTGGGAAACACTGATTTACTGCAATAGAAATTGTTTGCTGTTCTTGTTTGCATATTGTTTGTTAAACCATTTATTATTCAACTATTTCTTTACTTGGACTATTTATTATATATTTCAATGAATAAATTTATTAAACTCTGTATTAATTAATATTTATAATATGAATACCTGTCCTTCGCACGAATTAAATCAGTATTCAGCAACACTACGAAGTCATGCTCAAAACTGAACAGATTAGTGGAAGAACTAAGTAAGTGGCATTTTTGTGGGGAATCAGGAAAATTAACATAAAGTAAAGTGTGGTTTTTATTTTGCTTTCACTTTAATCTTAACATAACAAATCCACATTCTGTATGCTCGTATGATTTTTTATTTTAAATTAGGCAGTGGTAAATAAAATAAGGCAAAGAATTGTTAGTCCCGACTTTAAATTGGTAATAAAATAGTTCTTTTTTTTCGTACCCTGATTATAGCCTCTCTGAAAGTGTTGCTTATCTGGTTCTTCCACTAAATTTCAATTAATAAAGGTAAAATAATTAATTTTTTTTTACTTATCATTGTTTGTTGCCCTTTCCGATGGCTTTTAGTTATTAAATTAAGCAAAACTCGTGTTTTGTAGTTCATCCCATCAGAATAGAGCCTATATAAAATTTAGATAATAACTATATATAAAATTTAGAAAAAAGTCCAGTTTGATTTGGATTTGTGCAGAATTTATCATATTTTTAATGCAATTATAATTATGTGAAATGAAGATAAATATAGAGAAATGCACCCGCGAAAACAGAACACACATTAATAAACTATAGGGAGAAATTATTTTGTGAAAATTGAGCAATATTCTAATTAGCGATATTAGTTTCTACGATATTTTGTTATTATAATTTTGTAATATGAAATGAGTTCCGATTGCATCACATACATTAACGCCAGAATTTTAATAATGAGATCATGTGAAAAATGCTCCCATTCAGAAAGTGCTTAGATGTTTACTTTTAAACTAAGTGAAGATAATTATCCACTTACATTTAAAAAGAAAACGTTTTAACTTAATTCCACACCCAATTAGAATTTTCTGTTTAGAATATTTTAATGTGACTATAAATGATTTTCTTAACAAGGAATAATGAAATCATGTTAATATCGCCTTTTAAATAAAAAATATCGTCTTTCCTGAAAGGATGACTAGGCGTCGGAAGAAATCTGGAAATGGATTGGGCTAAAATTTGTCGCTTCTGGGTTACCACTTTAACGCCTAAACTTGAAAAAGATCAAATATTTATTATACCTGTATCGTTTACAATATAACTCGTTTTTTTAACTTGATACGCCAACGAAACATAAGAATTTGTGAAACTCCGCAAGCAGGCTATACCCAGCAAGATGCATATTTTACATTAAATATAGACAAATAAGGGATAACTATCTCGTGATATTAATTTTCTGAAATTTGTGTTAGACTCACAACTAGTTAAAATTTATTAATTGCAGAAAATTTTTATGAATGGTAAATTTAAACACGAATAATAAACTCTTCCTAGAGCCTGTTCACTCTCATAAGCGGAGGGATACACCGAAAGTCTTCCGGTTTTGGGATAATCCTTTCTGCAAGATTTTCATTAAAGTCGAATTTTCACATTTCAATGATGTAGAATGTCAATTATGAAATTATTAATTTACTATTAGTCACAGAAATTAGTATTATAAAAGAAATGACTGTAAATTTTGTATATTAAAGAAAACTTTTATTACGTTACACTAAATTATTAAAAATTTATAATTCAATTGCTACAGATACAGATCCAATTTCGTGACTTAAAATTACTGATTCTAATTACATGGTGGTCACTCTTATTTTGTTTGGACGAGATTAAAGCAATTCTTTTCGACCAAATGTTAGCTTCGTATGTTGTTGAATTAATAAAGTCTTTATAGAAAACAATATTTATTGATAATATAAGTATACTCGTAGCTTACTACATCCACGTATCTACGTTCTACAAAATAATAATGTTTACATCACAAAATCGAAACTAAAACATAACCGCTGTTGCCATTCATAATTTTTACAATATATATGCGCTTACGGTGGGCCAAAGCGCTTACATTCGAACTAAATAATCGCTGTTGCCATTCGAAATTTACAATTGCGCTTACATTCGACCATCCTGACCTTTCAATTGAACTAAACTTTAAAATACATTACAATAAAATTAACTGGACTAAAAATATGAAATATTGATAAGTTTCTAACAGTTTATAAAATCATTATAAAGCAGTGGTCTACGTACAGTTCGTTTGGGCATTTGCCTTCTGGGTTCTTCATCAGAATCTTCGCTGAAATTATCATCATCTTCATTCCAGCTTCTCCAAGCTTTTAATTGACTGACATGAGCCGTTGTGGCATATAGGCGGCCATCGTTAGCCTCTAATTGAGAGATTCTACATGTATCGCTAGGAAGTACTTCTGTGACAACCATAGGTCCTCGATACCGTGGTTGAGTTTTCGTTGACTCCCCTGTCGCCCTTGGAAGTCTTCTGATTACAACGATTTCGCCCTTATCAAACGCTAGTGTTCCAGATTTCTTTTTGTCACAATGTGCTTTAACTTTCTCTTGCTCTTTTTCGATTTTTTCTCCTGTTTCTAGTTGTAGCTTCCTTGGATCATTCCATTTTCAACCTCTTCTTCAGCAAACAACCTTATAATTCCATCCTTAAATCTTGGTATATAGCCATGAAGAATTTCAAAAGGTGTTTTTCCAAGAGTTTTGTTCACGGTGTTGTTCAAGTTTCTTTCGACTTCCTTAATCCTACTGTCGCAATCCTTTTGATCAACTTTTTCGATCGACGTAACTATAGTGGACAATATTGTTCGATTTGTTCTCTCTCAACCATTCCATTTACTTGAGGATGGGAGGTAGAATTCAATATGTGCAAGATGCCATTTTCGTTGCAATATCTCTGAAAATACATTGAAGTGAAACAGGAACCTCTATCCGATATGAAGCGATTCGGTAATCTAAAATCTTCAACGAAATTCTTCACTGATTTCAAAACATTCTTAGACGCCGTGTCTTTCACAGGATAGAGACGTACAAATCTTGTCATGTTATCAATAATAACAAGTAATCCTTTATTTCTTTTGAGACTGGTTACAAAGGGGCCTAAGTTATCAAGATGTACTATTGCAAATGGTCTTTTTCCTGGTGGAATAGGATGGAGAAGGCCTTGTTTCTTCCCACCTGGAACATTGCTTACTAAACATTCGAAGCGCATCGATATATGACGACGAACGTATCTCTTCATAGCAGGAAACCAATACAACTCCTTGATTTTAGACATAGTCTTATCTACAGCAAAGTGTCCCTTAAGGTCGTGAAATTTTACAGCCATGCTTTTCCTCATGCTTTTTGGTATGACAAAAAGAAGTTTTTCCTTTTCTCCTTCATTAATGACACAAAACAGTCTGTTTCTTTTCAAAACATAATTCTGGGCCTTTTGTTTTTCTTCTTTGGTCCTGTTTTCTGCATCCTTCTAGAGAATCTTAATCAATTCCTTCAAAGTATTATCTGCATGCTGTATTATAAGTACTTGATCTTCGACACTCAATGTTAAACGAACTTCCAACTTATTTTCTAACAAAGAACCCAGGGTATCTGAAGGGTTCAAAATTGGAGCCCTACTGATTGCATCGATATGAGACATTTTAGCACCCGGCCCGAATTTTAAAATCAAATTCCTGAATGAGGAGACTCCAACGTGCAATTTGTGAGTTATTTGATTTCTTAGCATTCATTTAAATTAAAGCTTGACAGTCTGTAACTACAGTAAAACTGAAGCCCAACAAAAATTGTCTAAGTCGTTCAAGTGTCAATTGCTATTAATTCCAGCTTACTCGAATGATATTTATTTTCAGTCTCTGTAGTCTTCTTACTCACACAGTAAACTAAATGCCATTTGTTATCGTTTCCATGCTGAAGCAACATACCATCTGCGCATGCATCGGTGTGAACTTCAGTTTTCGCTTCAGGATTACAAAGAGCCAAAATTGGTTGATTCGTTAACTCACGTTTTAAGGTTTCAAAAGCTTCATCTTGGTCTTTTTCCCATTTGAAGCTTTCATTCTTTTTTGTCAGCTGCGTTAAGTATAGAGCTTTAACGGCATAGTTTGGAATGAATCTTCTAAAGAAACTTGTTAATCCAAGAAATCGTCTAACATCGTGCACATTTTTAGGTTGGGGAAACTTAGATATAGCTTCTACTTTTCTTGATCCAGGCTCAATTCCATTTTTATTTATAATAAATCCTAGATACTCCACTTCCTTCTTTCCAAACTCACATTTAGGTAATTTCAGAGTTAAATTTGCGGAGAGTAATGCTTTAAATACTTCAGTTAGCTTCCGTATCATTTCTCCCCACGTTTTTGCTATAACAAATATGTCATCCAAGTAGCATAATATACCATTGTTGTACAGTCCGCAAAAAAAAAAAAACGAATCACCCTGAATAACTTTCGTTCTAATGATCGGATTTTCACGAACTAAGTGTCAATCTTAATGGTTCCTGGGGGTGACCTCAAATATGTTAATTAGTTAGTGCTAACTATTAATTAAGTTACGAAATCAGACACAAAAACGTACTTTCTCTGAATAAACAAATAATTTTTTTTTTACATATTTGGAATCTAGACACAAAATTTTAAAAAAATTGGGTGGTAAATTGGGCCGCAATAAAGGTTTATATATTTGGCGATAGTCCAGAAAACCGCCAAAAAAAGTCGCCTGCGCAAATAAATATTTTAAGATAACCCATTGACTAATTCAAAAGAGGAGTGCTTAATTTTACTAGGTTGCTACGCAACCAAACTCTGATAGTAAAAAAATTGAAATAATGTTCAGTGATTGCTCGGAGAGGTTTAATTTATTATTAATAGAAAATATCTCGAGGTTTCTAGGCAATAAACAATTTTTTAGGGGATTTCTGTCCATAGAGCAAAAAAAAAAAATAATTTTAATCTCCTTTGAAAAGTAAATTTGAATCGATTTATAAATTATTTATGATAGTTTTTAGAATTTAAATACATGAACTTTTTATCTGGTATTATTTAGATTACACTGTTTTTACTATATTTATTCGAGGATTTTGTACTAAAATCAAATGAACATAACTTATTATAGCTATATACAAAATTTTAGGGATAATCATTTTTACAGCTTTAATCGAGTCTTCTAGGCAAGAAAGTTTGAAGAAAAAAAAAGTGCTTGAAAAATAAAATGTAGATTGTATAACAGTTCTAATGCACATTCACAAGGTTTTCTATAATTTACGATATTTCTTTTGTCTATAACTCAAGGAATTGCTGAATGTTTAGTGGCATTTTAAAAAGATTGAAATATGTTATGTTTAAGAATAAGATATTGAAATAATATGTTGCATATTGTAGGATTCATTGTTTAAAAAATCGCTTCCTTCTACTAGATATTTAGGTTACATCGTTTTCTTTGGATAAAGATGATTAGAAAATAGCATCCTCATGTTTCGATACATTCTGAAACTTATACGTTCGCAAATTCACCATAAAATGTCGCACAGCATATTCTTCAATTACGATAAGCTACATTCACCACCAAATACTGCTACTATGGTTATTTTTGTTTTCTTATATATATCTGATACTCTTTTTTTTAAACAGAGCTCGTAAGATCCTTAAGATACTGAAATGGGGGCACAAAAACTTAAAAGATAAAATATTTAATTTCATTAACTCAAAATATCTGGTGTCAAAATATTAATTTTTAAGTTAAATATAACTTTTACAATATTGATGTTCTTACGTTTTTAAAGACCACATGAATCCTGATAAAATATTAAAATGCACATGTTTACCTTAACGAGTGTAAAATCCTTATCAAAATAAGGATCAAGACCCAAATGTAAAACAGTATAATTGACGATAAAAACTCAACTGGCTTCAAAACATATGAAGAGGGAAGTAAAAGTCGACATGTTTCGAGATTTCAAATATAATCGCCCATTTTCAAGACTTGTCAGGCTTGGATAACTTGTGACTTTTATTATTGGACGTTCAAAACATGTCTATTTTTATTATCATCTATTATTTTTTTAAATCAATGAAGTTTTTATATTTTCGATTCAGTTTCTTGGGATTATCCATTTAGTTACACAACATATTAAATTATTTCACTCGATATTAAAATAAGTTTTACATATGTTATAGGCACAGGTTCTTAGATTGAAAAAATAATAATTCACTACTTTGTAAAAAAATCAATGCAGTAAAAAAAAATTTTTTTTTTCGCTGCAAGCCGTAACATTTTAAATTAAGGTCATAAAAAAATTCCGTTTACAATTGAAATTTCAAAAGTCGAATGTGAAAATGGAATGTCCCCAAGTACCAGGAATCGAAATTAAATAGTTACAAGAACAACTTTTTTAAACAAGTTAGCGTTTCCGTCCTACTCGAATATGTTTGAAAAGGTATTTCTTATATATCGATTCCAAAGTTTATTCTACATATATTTCAGGGTATACTTTCGGAGTATTTCGATCGAGTTTATTTTTACACCCTTATTTGCTTAAAATTATTAAATAATTTACTTAAAATAAATTATTCAAGCTACATGATGTAATGCATTTATAGTATAATAATAAACGGAGCTTCCAACGCATATCCTTAACCTTAATACCGCTATCATTAAATAAATGGAATAAGCTTAGATAAATAATAAAAGTTAATTTTTCCCTCGTTTTAATTTTCAAGGAATAATATGTTTCGATCAAACAGATTTCATTCTAGAAATAGCGAAATTATTGAGTAAGTCCCTTGGAGCAATATCATTCTTATCCTCTTTTGACGAAATATAGGAAAGATTAGTTTTCACAGTTTCTGTAAAACGTATGTTAGCCTACTTGCCACGTTTTTTTAAAAAAATTTTTTTTATTAAAATAAGTTCGGAAAGTGTGTATTTTTTATAGCATTTTTTTAAAAATCAGATGACTCTAAAATTGGCACAGCTTCGGAATCCTTACAAATTTCAATTTTTAGTATTTCCTGCTTAACAAAATAAGGCATTTTCCTGATAACAAATTATACTACAATAATATCTTGGAAATCATGCTAAAGTAAAAAATTAAACAAAATAGTTTAGTATATTATCAGAAAAAAAATATACTTGGTATCATAAAGAGTAAAAGATATAATGAAATAATTAGTGAATCACACGTGGTCAGATAATTAAAAATTTAATTTCACAACTAAGATAGTAGGACGTCATTAAGATACTGAGATATTTTAAGATACTAAAAAAATTGGCTACGTATTCCACAGCTTTTTATGTTCGGTATCTTTATCACTTTGTAGTGACTTATAAATCATCAACACTATTTTAGATAATCTAAGTTGAAGTCACAAGAAACAAAAAAAAAGACAATCAATAATTTATATTCTTTTTTCAAAAAAAATAGTATGCTAAGTAAATAATCAGCTGTTTTGCATTAAATAATTTTAAACAGCAGAATGTTTTTAATTTCTTAACAAGGTTTCATTCTTAGCTAGCAGACAATAATTCTTTAAAAAAAAACTCGACTATAATTTAGAAAGGAAACCTAAATTAAAGAAAATCTAAATTAAAGTTCTAAAAAAATTTATTAGTATATTAATGAAGAAATAATAAATGTAAAATGGTAGAGAATAAGATTTTTGAAATGTTAAAATTTAATTAAATAGTTGGTAAAATAGTTCTGCGACACACTTCCGGAAATTTCTTTTAAGATTAGGATGATATAGGAAAAACCAACAAATGAAGAAGCATTTCATAGATATTTCTTAGAAATAAAATTTTAAACGTTTTAATTTAGATTGATTGGTAACAGTAGCTTACTACCTAACAATAGGAAGTCATCTAACAATACATTTAGTTACCTGGTCTTTGAGTCTTCTCTGGAAAAAGTTTTGAATTTGTTAGTATCTGTTCAACGCCTTGTTTCTTTGACAAAATTATAAGGTCAGTGTTTGTTGTTATCCGTTTAAACTACAATTAATTGCATATAATAATGCTTTTTCTTCTCATTGTGAAAAAAAGAATTCAAAATATGGTCATTGAAGTAACGCTTTATTTATTTTAAGCATCATAACATAAGCAAGTACTGAGATTAGGGGGTGTTTATTAACTGGATTACCGAACGATGAAAAACCAATGAGTAAACAAGTGTTCCTTTACTGGGATTTTTTCAAGTTAATGAAAATAAAAGAAAAATTTTATTTTTCTGTACCTTTTGTCATATTATAAATCAAACTTATGTTAAAAAAAAAAAAAAAAAAAAAAAAAAAAAACTTCTAACCAGTGAAGGAACAGACATGTTCCTTCACTGAGAATAGATTTCCCAGTGAATGAATAGTATGTGTGAAATATGATTTTACATGGATAATTAGTAGTTCAGCGACATAGAAGTCTCCTAAAATTCAGTTAAATGTTGTATGAATAATTCCTATAACAATTTCATTTAAATATGCAAATTTAATTGCTAAATTTATTTAAAGAATTATAATAATAATTAATTTATTATTTATCTTAATAAATGTAGTGATTAGTTATTACATCATACCTTAGACACCTTAATAAACTATGTTTATTAACTAAATATAACAACTAAATATAATAATAAAAGCTTGAATGGAAAATTTCTTTGCAGGATTTTGTGCCAATAATTAGCTAAATTATTATCTTATTGCCGTCTTTAATGTCCTAACGGGAACTGGTAGGAAAAATCCATTTAAAGACAATTATCTAGGTGAAAAATGGGTGAAGTTTTTTTAAGGCGACATCGACCGATAACTCAGTGCAATGCGAAGATAATTTCAAAAGGCAAAACTTCCCTTAGAGAATAATATTCGAAATACTGGTTTTAAGAACTTCAGAAGAATCTTTAAGCGGGAAGTAGCCCTGGCATCATTTTATAAAGTGATTGCATTTACAATGCGAATTTGCGAATAAAACAAGAGTTGAATACTGCCCTTAAACGGGAAAAATCTTCGGTCTTAAAAATTATAAGGATTTATATTCTAAAGTACCTAGGAAAGAAAAAGTACCTCCATTGGTAATTTTTCCTTACAGAAGAATTCGTTGAGATATTACAGAATCAGTCTCTACTACATATTTCATTGGAAAAAGCTATTCATGAAATGAAACGATGACCGCAGCAACATTTTACAAATATATTGCAAATGTTTCTACCCATGGCTAATTAAAAATGCAATCAAATTCCATATTTTGCTTCTTCTGGATAGGTATAAATCTCATATCAATTTGAAACTGATCAAGTTTTGTTCCTCAAAACAAATTTTCTGGCTTAGTTTTCTACCTAATTCAAGGAAATCTCTCGTTAGATCTTGAAAACAAAAGAATTGTAAAACAATATGTCTAGAAAATTTTACATCCATTTTTAAATAAGATTTGAGGCATCAACTGATGAAGTTAAAATGCTTTTATGAAATGCGATATTTTTCCATTCGATGTAGAAAATGTTGACTTTAACAAATGCATGCAAAACAGACACCAAGAGTTAATGAGCAAGACAACTTATCAACAAAACACATGCTTCGAGAGTAACGATGCGCTATTTCTTCAGAAGCTTGAGAAGGAAATCTCACAAGTTATGTTGCAAATTTTTAAAGGAACATTGACAGAAAAGTTTAATCTTCCAAATTGGAACTGGATTCTGGATTCTGGAAATGGAACTGGAAAATCAAAAGAAATTTTCAAAGATACATTTACATTGGCCAAAAATTTGGAAAAAAGAGGAAGGTTAAATCAAAAGAAAAAGAAATAAATTACTCATGACGAAGAGAAAAAAAAATACTTAAAAAGATTTTAAAAAAAGCTTAAAAAATATGGGGAAAAGAGTAAACAAAAAAATGATCGAATTATAATAATAATAAAAACATCATCGGATTACGCAATGATAAACATTCATAACTTAGAACGGACTATTAAACTGTGAGAAAAAAATGAAAAACATTTTTTTAAAATTATGTATTCAAACATATTTTACTTTCCATTCCATGACTGAAAAAAAAGTAATATTTTCCACATTAACTATGGTTATATGTCGTAATTCCAAGAAAAATCTTGTTTTTAGACATTTCTGTGGCCTATGGATTCCTAACGAGCATCAAACATTCTCAAAATTAAGTGTTCATTCACTGGAAAATTTAGTGTTTATTCACTAGTAAGAAGTGTTCCTTCACTTGGTCATCTTACTACTTATTATTTAAACCACCAAAAGCTTAAAACAATATTATGTAAGTTATCTAACTTTTTTTTACATTTTTGTATCTCGGGATCTTTTTGGCTATTGGTTTGAAATGAATCAGTGCGAGCCAATATTTTTTAGTGTTTTTTATTTAAACTTAACGAAACGACAACAAACAAAAGACTGAAGAGAAAAGCTATGTATCCTTACAGATGCGCACACTGCGCCATCTATCGCAAGGTAAAAATTTAATTTAATGGAAGGAAGATGTAACATCCTCCAACCGCAAAAGGTTAAAGTTTAAAATTATCAAAAATATTAAATAAAAGTTAAAGTATAATACAAAATTGAAGTTAAAGCTTAACAGGTTTGACTGTAGATCTCAGAGTTTTACCTGCAATGCTTGTTGTTTCTAAACGAAATAATCGTTGAAATGGTCGAATTATTTCGCCATTTTGAGTCTTAACCTTCGCAACTCGGGAAACACCATCACGTCCTTTATAAATTTCAATTACTTTGGCTAGAGGCCAATCAACACGTTTTTTATTATCTGAACTGATTAGAACCATATCTCCCACTTCAAGTGGGGATTGATGAGAGTGTCTGGATTGCTTAAGGAGCGAAATATATTCTTTATAGAAACGCGTTTTTAGTTTTTGCTTAATGGAGTGAAGGTGTTTCGCGCGTTTGCGAAGATTCTGCATATCATTCTGATCGAGATCATCAACACAAAATTCAGTCTGATCCTGTAAAAAGAGAGAAGGAGTTAATGGCACTAGATCTGATGGTTCTTCGGAGAGGTAAGTAAGAGGTCTACTATTAAGTAGAGCTTCACATTCACACACAACGGTGTACAGTTCTTCGTAGTTAAGACACGCTTTTCCTAAATTGCGTCTCAGCAATTCCTTCAACATTCTTACCACCCTCTCCCACCAACCCCCCCACCAAGCAGCGGTAGGTGGGTTGAAATGCCAGGAGATTTTTTTCAAATCTGAGTGAGCAATGATGACATTCCAGTCTATACTTTTCAGTTCGTTGTTTGCACCAACAAAGTTTGTGCCATTATCTGAATAGATTGATTTTACTCGACCTCGACGCGAAATGAATCGTCTCAATGCGAGAAGAAAACTTTGCGTGGAGATGTCCGAAACAAGTTCGAAATGTACCGCACGGTACACGGCACACGTGAAGATTGCAATCCAAACTTTGTCACGATTTCGCAGAACCAAAGGGCCAGCTAAATCAACTCCAGTTGTTTCGAACACTGCTGATATTCGCACACGTTCTTCTGGAAGAGGAGCAAACATCGTCGTAGCAGATTTGGATTTAAATCTTTGGCAAATTACACATTTGGAAACAACTGATCGAACGGTTTTTCTTGATCGCAAAATCCAGTACTTTTCACGAAGGGTTGTGACAAGTGTCTGTACACCTACATGGCTGTAGGTCCGATGAGTCTCTTCGATGAGTTTGAAAACTACACTGGTTATCATAAATTAAGGAAAAATCACAAAAATAGCGATAACTCTTTCAAAAGTAAGCCAAACCGTGCAAAATTTGCATATGTTGTCCACTAAGAGTAGCTGAGTAAAATTGCAATATGCAAATTAGTGGCGCTGCACTCGGCTTACGTCATCTGCCTGGAGCATAAAAGTCCAAGTTTGAGAGAAAGCACACAAATTTTACTGTGATTGCGACATTGAAAATCTGAGATAGCCAATTCGTAATAATGACCTCTAGGCATCATTTGCCTGAAGAACTACGATGGAGAGCCATCGGGAGACTAGAGGCAGGGCAGAGTCAATCAGAAGTGGCCAGATGGCTAAATGTGAGTCCATCTGTGGTTCATAGACTTTGGAGGCAATTTCAAACCACAGATTCGGCATCTAGGAGGTTCAGTCAAGGACGGCCAACTGTTACGACCAGTGCCGATGACCGATATTTGACATTAAGTGCACGCAGGAATAGAACCGCTACTCCGACACATCTTAGATCCTCTCTTGCTGCAGCCACCGGAAGGTTGGTGTCAACGTCAACTGTGCGCAGAAGGCTCCACGAAGGTGGTCTGTATGCGAGACGACCAGCCATTTGCGTGCCGCTCACATCACGCCATAGGAGAGACCGTTTGCAGTGGGCCCGACAACATGTCCACTGGACGTCAGATCAATGGAGGCCTGTTCTCTTTACGGATGAGTCCAGGTTTAGTCTAGAAAGTGACAGTAGACGTTATTTGATATGGAGAGAACCTGGGACCCGTTATCATCCATCAAACATCCGTGAAAGAGATGCATACGGAAGAGGCAGTGTCTGTGTTTGGGGAGGCATATCCTTAGGAGGGCGCACATACCTCCATGTCTTTCCAAGGGGAACCGTGAATGCTCAGGTTTATCGAGACAACATCCTTGATGCTTATGTGCGCCCATATGCCGGGGCAATTGGTGATTGCTTCCTGTTACAGGACGATAATGCAAGACCACACAGAGCTCGCATTGTTGATGATTATCTTCAACAGGAAACAATTACTCGCATGGAGTGGCCAGCTCGATCCCCGGACTTGAATCCTATCGAGCACGTTTGGGATGCTCTAGGGAGGCGTGTATCTGCCATCAATCCGCCCCCTCAGACCCTTGCCACGCTTGCAACTGCTTTACAAGAGCAATGGCTCTCACTTCCTATTGAACTGATAGACCGCATAATTGAAAGCATCACACATCGCTGTTTGTGCTGTATTGCTTCTAGAGGCAATCATATTCCATATTAAAGGTACTTTTTCTATTGCAAACCGATACTTCCAATTTGTTTATTTTATACATGTGCTAATTTCTATACTACTATTAATGTCTGATAATTTATTTTTATGTTGTTTAATACCTTACTATGTGTTGTATATTGTGGGTAAGTTTCATAAAATTCCATGTGTAATTTCTTGAGTTATCGCGATTTTTGTGAATTTTCCTTAATTTATGATAACCAGTGTAGTTCATTCCTGTCTGGCAACAGGATAGGACGTCTGAAAAAATCACCATCACCAGTCGAGATAAGTTTTGTCTCAACTCTTAGAAGACCACTAGAGTCGCGGTAAATGATGAAATTGGGAGGTATCAGTCGACGATTTTTCCCAAATGAGTCATTTTGTATGAAAAGGAGTATATCGAGCTCAGATTTGGTGAGCTCTTCTTCTTTTAAGTTTCCATTCAAGAGGGATTCATTCTGTTTATTTACTACTGATTTAGCATTGAAGATAAATCGTTTAACATAGGCCAAAATTCGAACGATTGTAGAAAATTTCGAAATTCGCTTAGTCCATTCGAAAAAATTAGGTTCGGAATTACCTAACGAAAGATTCGTCGAAACTGTAGGTTTTTTCTCCAAGGTAGCAAGTTCTAAAGCGTCTGAAAAATCAGCATTGTGAGTGTTTGGCCAAGAGTGTCGATTTTTTAACCATGTGGGACCCTCCCACCAACGAAGACTGAAAAGAGTTTGTGCGTTACACCCACGAGAAGCGATGTCCGCTGTATTCATTTGAGATGGGATATAACACCAATGTTCTTTAGATGAGTTCAAGTGAATTTCTTGTATTCGGTTGTTCACAAATGTTTTTCATGTTCCGGGATTTTTGATCCAACAAAGAACCACTTTAGAGTCAGTCCAATAGAAGGTTTCGATATTAGAAATGTTTAAGGAAGTCTTGACTGTCTGAACAAGACGAGTACCTATCAGTGCAGCTAAAAGTTCTAATTTTGGAATAGACATTTCAGTTTTGATTTTGGTGATGGGATCCTTTTTTAGAGGAGCGACACGTGATTTTGCCTGCACTAATTTAATTTGAACTTTTTTTTCGCATTCAATTCGCAAAAATACGCACGCCGCGAAGGCTTTCCCACTAGCGTCACTAAACATGTGAATAGTAGTAGTTGATTTATTAATTAATCCTCCAAAATAACGCGGAATTTGAATTAATTTCAAAAATCCTAAGCTGGATAGCCAGTTTTTAAATTCCTCCACTATTTCAGATGGAAGTTTATGATCCCATCCCAGCTTATCATTTTTCCATGCTCTTTGCATTAGAAGCTTTGGAATGAGCGTCACGGGTGCGGTAAAACCGATTGGGTCAAATATTTTTGGGGAAATCGACAAAAGTTGCCGTTTTGTACATTTGTTATGTACTTCACTTGTGACGCTGCTAATATCACATGCTATTGTATCTAAATTGGGTTGCCATAAAAGTCCGAGAACAGGAGAATATCTATATTCTTTTAAATCTAGATTTTGTTTTTCACCCTGTGAGGAAGAAACCCAACCCGTAAGCTCAAACCCTGCTTGAGACATAATTTGACAAGCTGTCTTTGAAAATCGCTGTAATTCCCATTTGTTTTCAACGCTTGTCACTACATTGTCAACGTAAAATGCATCTTTCAATTTCACAGCGATATCATTTTCAGTTTCCTTCATTTTATCCAAATGGTGATAAATTGTTGCCATGAGCAAAAACGGACTCGACGTAAGGCCGAATACCACTCTGCAATGTTTGTATATCTTAATTTTGCGTTTTTCAAAATGCGATTTCGAAAGGGAAAAAGAAGTCCAGGAGTTCTCTTTCAAAGCACAAAATCATATCATTTTAGAATCTACCGATCTAAATGCATTCTACGATGATGTCATGGATAAATTGAAAACAGAGGTGGAAGAGTTCGAAGCCCGAGGACCGAGTTGGCGCCTAATTCAAATAAATACTTAGAACTGAGAATCAATAAATACAACCCACTGAGAGGATCATCCTACATTGATTTACCAAAAAAGATTAAGGATAGAAAGGCAGTCATAAATGTAAAAAATGAAGATGACAACTAGTGCTTTAGATGGTCGGTATTGTCTGCTCTTTATCCAGCTGAAGATAACGCAGATAGAGTCTCCAAATATAAGCCATATGAAAATGAGCTGAGTTTCGAAGGTATAGAATTTCCAGTGAAAAAGGGGAAAAAATGAATTCAGAAAGTTCGAAAAGTTAAATAATATATCGGTGAAAGTATACGATCAAAAAACAGAAATAATAAGGGACATATACCCTCTGAGGATAGCTAAAACTAAAGTAGATAAACATGTAAATTTACTTTACATAAAGAATGAGGGGGGATATTGTTGGATAAAAGGCATGCCAAAACTAATAAGCGGTCAATTAAGCAATCATAATGGAAAAATTCATCTCTGTGAAAGATGTTTGTTATATTTTCACTCTGAGGAAGGTCTTCAAACTCATGAAGTGGATTGTAAGAAAAATAAGGCCTTTAAAATAGTAATGCCTGAGAAGGACAAATACATAAAATTTCAAAATTACCATAAGTCATTGCGAACACCTTTTGTGATTTACGCAGATTTTGAAAGCTTGACGAACAAAATAGATACCTATCGACCTGCTGGTAACAAGTCCTACACGCAGAACTATCAAAGGCACGAACCTATGAGTTTCTGTCTCTATATCAAAAATAAACAAGAAGACTATAAACCGCCCATCATTTATAGAGGCCCTGATGCTACTAAAGTATTTTATGATACAATGAAGACTGAAGCCTCAGCAATAAAGGAAATTTATGACAAGAAGCAACAAATAAAGATGACTGCTGAAGATGAGGAGCATTTCCAGAGAACCGATATATGCCATATTTGCTGGTTGAATATTAAAACTGAGCCGTCACCCTACTCAACCGAGGACAACCCTGACTACGAAAAAGTTAGAGATCACGATCATTTAGTCGATCCATCAAAATATGCATCAAACTATAGAGGTCCAGCTCATAATTTATGCAACTTAATGTACCAAAACCCTTCCTTCATTCCAGTTTTCTTTCATAACCTATCTGGGTATGATTCTCATTTATTCATAAAAGAACTGGGGGGGGGGGAGATAAAGGGGACATCGATGTCATTCCAAAAACCGAAGAAAAATACATTTCATTCGGTAAAGAAGTCGGGGCTAAAATGGTGGATGGAAAAGGAGGGAAAAAGGTCAAGTCACCGGGGATAAAATTGAGGTTTATAGATTCATTTCGGTTCATCCCCTTTAGCATCGATAGTTTAGCCAAGAATGTGAAAGAGTTCAGAGAAACAGCCAAATACTTTCCCAGGGATAAACTAGACATCGTTTCCAAAAAGGGCGTATATCCGCATGATTATATGGACTCGTGGGATAAATGTGAAGAAACGCGACTACCTAATAAAAAAGAATTTTACAACAAAATGACTGAGTCGCATATAAAGCGTAAGGACTATGCACATGCCAAAAGAGTATGGAAAAGTTTCAACATTAAAAATTTAGCGAGTATTCTGATTCGTATGTGAAGACTGATGTATTGATCTTATCCGATATTGTAGAAAATTTTAGGGATGTCTGTCTGAGGACCTATAAACTGGATCCTGCATGGTACTTCACTGCTCCTGGCCTATCGTGGGATGCTAAGCTTAAACCAACTGGAGTCAAATTACAATTATTAAATGATTATGACATGATACTTATGTTAGAAAAGGGAAGCAGAGGGGGGATTTCCCAGTGTTGTAATAGGTTTGGAAAAGCCAATAATAAATACACGAAAAACTATGATGAAAGTAAAGAATCTAATTATTTAATGTACCTTGATGCCAAAAATTTATACGGTTGGGCAATGAGCCAATTCCTTCCGTACGATGGCTTCATGTGGGGTCATAACGACATAGATGGAGCGATGATCCCTGACGATTCAGATACATCTTATTGTTAGAATGCGACTTGGAGTATCCTACATATTTGCACGATCTACATTCAGACCTACCAATAGGAGCTGAGAACAGAGTTCCTGATGACTCAAAACAGACAAAATTACTCACGACCCTATATAACAAAGAACATTCTGTGGTTCATTATAGGGTTTCGAAACAATTTTTACAAATAGGCACTAAACTTGAAAAAGTCCATAGAGTTTTACAATTTTTTCAAGCACCTTGGATGAAGACATATATAGATTTAAACACGGAACTGCGAACAAAAGCAGCTAATGAGTTTGAAAAAGAATTTCATAAACTCATGAATAACTCAGTATTTGGAAAGACAATGGAAAATATTAGAAAAAGGCTTGATATTAGACTCTGCTGCGATCCCAGGAAAGCTGAAAAACTTATAGCTAAGCCCAATTTTAAAGGGAGGACAATTTTTGAAGAAACCTCAGCCGCTATTCATATGCATAAAACTAAAGTGATCTTCGATGAACCCATATATGTTGGAATGAGTATATTAGATCTATCGAAACATTTAATGTAAGACTTTCATTACAATATGATGAAACCTAAATACGGAGAAAACATTAAGTTATTATATATGGATACGGACAGTTTTATTTACGATGTAAAAACGAATGATTTTTATGAAGATATGAAAGGAATGATCGATTACTTTGACACCTCTGATTACCCGGAAAATAATAGATATGGACTGCCGCGAGTAAATAAAAAGGTTTTGGGAAAAATGAAAGACGAAAATGCAGGTAAAATTTTAGAAGAGTTTGTCGGATTGAGATCTAAAATGTATGCCTGCAAAATAGAAGAAAGTTTAGTGAAAAAATCGAAAGGAGTGAAGAAGTGTGTTGTATAAAATGGAATCTCCTTAAAGGACTATAAAAGCTGTCTATTCTGACAGGAAAAGCAGTACAAAACCATGAATCTCATTCGAAGCAAGAAACATGAGATTCATTCCATACGAGTAAATAAGATTGCCTTATCAGAGATTGACGATAAACGACATATATTGGAAGATGGCATTCACACTTTGGCTTTAGGACATTACACAATAAAAGAAAAATTTTAGTTACAATAAATGGCTTAATTGGTGCGACTTTTCCAAAAAGAATCTTTCCGAAGATGTGATTATAAGTCTAGCTGACTATTTAAAATGGGAATACGTGTTTCAATATTCCGAATTGTCTGAAATTTTAATCGAAAGATATGCACAACCAGATGATTGGTTTACTATTTCTCAATACCAAAAACTATCAGAGGCTTTTATCGAAAAGCATTCTGTTCATGTAGATTTGAAGTGAATTGGTGAATTGAAGTGAATTGAAGTGAATTGGGACTATATTATGCAGTATCAGGAAGTGAATCAAGATTTCATAATAAAGTTTGTGTCTAAAATAGACTTTTGTCTTCGGATTAAAAATAAAAGCAAGGTATTGTCAGATGAATTTTACGAAGCAAACAAAGAAAAGATCAATTGTATTCTTCTTGCAGAGATTTGTCATAATACACGCGTCTCTTTTTATGATCCTTTAAAGGAACCAAATACATCCTCTGCATAAATGGGGAGAACTTGTAGGACATTTGAGAAACAAAGAGTTTTAATGGTTAAAAAAACCATTGAAATCTTAGATAAGGGGGTTTGATAATTTATGGCTGTTAAAATTTTTGATCGTATAAGAAGCTCAATTTCAAATTGGGCTTCCGTTTGGG
This sequence comes from Parasteatoda tepidariorum, assembly GCF_982258835.1. NCBI lineage: Eukaryota > Metazoa > Arthropoda > Arachnida > Araneae > Theridiidae > Parasteatoda > Parasteatoda tepidariorum. Next base: position 119,921,643 of record NC_141757.1, on the reverse strand, counting down.
CAAACCACAACTTAAGATTATTCTTCCTAAAAGGTGGAGGTTTGACTGCTATTCGTGATATTTCCAACAATGGTGCTGCTTCTGAACTATTACTTTCCGGCAATAGCATATTTAAAGTATTCTAGAAAATTTTGATGTTGCACAATTGCATATGTGAAGAATTCAATCCACAAACTGGAATAGAGGCGCTAAATCCAAAAACCGGGTCACCACTTATCATTGGCGAGATAGGTTGCGTGTATTATATTCTGCATTTTAGGTAAGTCAATCGCCAAAGATTAAAAAAAAAAGAGAAATATGAAATTTAAGCATAACTTTAATAATATTTCAGAAACTAAATTAAAAACTTCTAGGATTACATTCAAACACGTAGAACCGAAGAATAGACGTAAAGCAAATCCCAAAAGAGAAAAAAGAACAAAGTTTTTCGATGGTGTATCACATTTCATTCCTTGAAAATTCCATTCAGTTCATTATACTTCAGGAAGAAGATTACAAAAATACATTGGTCCCGCAATGGACTGATCGTTAAGACACGGTTCCCAGCAGATCACCAAAGTCCAGCATCACTGGCTGCGGTCAGTGTGTGAGTGGGTGACCACTTGGATTAGTCTGCGTAGAAACCGAGGGTGTGCTGTATTGGTCCTCATTAAACTGTTCTACCGTAAAGTGCTCGACTTCGCGTGCATGTCTTCGGATCATCCTGAGGGAGGTTTCCCAGATCGTCGCCAATAACCCATCGTACAGCTCTAGTGCGACGTAAATGAACTACAACAACAACAGAAATACATTGATGGTATTTTGAACGTTCGCCAGAGCATGAACTTCGGTACTTGAACCAAGTACGCTGATTACACCACAACAATTTCGGTAATGGATATTTCCATACCATTAATAATTCTTATGACGTGAGCTACTTCCGCATCATAACAATTTAATATGTATGATGCACGCATCTTGTAAATATTCACTTATTTTAGTTGGCTAATCATTTCAAAAATTTATTTTTTAGCTTTTTCATTTCTTCCACAATTATGCTTTCATTTGCAAGCAATTGAATATTTTAAAGTATCTATCAATCATCCTGGGGGATTGCAAATAGGAGTGGAGTGCGACAGCTACGAAGACTTTTTATCTGGAAAATGCACACGTTGCTGTAAGGAAAATGGAATGAATTGTGCTGTAGCAGGAATGGATGCTGAACGCTATTTTCCCTATTTAGGTGAACCAAGGAAAGTGAGGAAGTACTATTACAATTTAGGACTCGTATGCCCCTACAATGGTGAGTATGTATTTGTCAATCATATCTGAGCTTGAATGCATGTAATGTTTTTGTGTCTTAAGATCAATAAAAAAGAAACGTGCGTGTGAATAGAGAATTTAAAAAAAATCCAAAGTAGTTTAAGTAATTTTGTCAAAAATGTAAAAGGCTGGTAACTTTATCTCGAATTTTAACAGAAAAAAGATTAATTGGCAAAATTTTTGCTTTAAAATGAAAATTATTGCTCAGTTTAATTTAGTCTGATCATTAAAGGTAAGATTTGATTCGCTTACTCGAAACTAGAGACAACGTTAAACCATAGCCTAGAATCTAAATACAAAAAAAAAAAACTTTAAATTTGATAACGTGATAAATTGACAATATCTCTTCATTCAAAATGAACTATAAACTGTACTGTGTAATCAAGTTTAGCAATCATTAATTTGCGTGATAATCTAGTTCAACTTCTCATATTTTTTAAATTGTAGCAAATTTGAATGTTATTCAGAATAAACCAAAACTTCCAGATGTGCATTTGACTAATTACTAATTTAGTAACTTAATTATTAGTTAGCCTTATCTAATTAGCATATTGAGGAAATGGAAAATAACATATCCCAAAAGGATATATTTTACAAAGGAATCCTATCAGAGTAACTTTATTATATCACATGGGCTATGTGTCATAGAGGTTAATTCTTAGCAAACTCGTGAACAACGGTATTGGTTAAATATTACGCACCGACCGCCTTGTCTTCTAAGACAAATTTGGTTGCCATCGATGGCCACCAAAGCCATCTATGGTCGCTGTGCAAGCTCTCACCTCGGATAAAATTCAAATTACTCGCATTGACAGCTTAGCACCCTAGGAATTGTGCCATAGTGGCTTCTATTATAACATCATAAATATTAATATGCCTTTTCTTTAAATATACTATCAGAAATTGATTATATAAAACACTGATACGTATATGTTGTTAAAAAACCGATAGCCTTTCGAAAGCACTTCCGGGGGTTAACAGTTTTGTGAACTGGTGTTGGACCTTCCAGTTTTTATATGTTAAGATCTTATCTTAATATGGAAGAACTTAAAAACCAAACGAAATTTCAAAAATAAGCATGTCAGCAAAAACAGTACTCTTTCAAGGGACAAACTACCCTGCTTACATACTGGAGCCTTTCTGTACTCAGTGGTTCAATAAGATACTGACTTTGCACCGAGACCCCATAATGGAAGACAAAATAAGAATAAAAACACAATACATTCAAAGATTAATATAAAAAAGAAAATTCAGTGAAACACAATTATATTTAAAAAAACGCATTAGCCAAAAGTTCTTAGTTAACATATAAGATCTACAAATTGAGATCTTTAAAATAACGAAAAAAATAAAATATTCTTTCGAAATTAATCCTCTTTCGAAAAATATTTTAATGCTGCTCAGTTAAATTGAAAATATGCTGCTTATCCTCATCTGGGCTGTCAGACCAGATCTATGAACCCATTGACCTGAATGAAATCAAAGACCAAAATTGAAAATATAAATGAATGAAGCCAATTCGAGATCGCAACGCTCGAGTACGCCGTCTAGCGGGAGCCTGTAAATATCAGACATTAATTTATCACGTTTTCATTTAGTTCCATCGAAATCATTGACAGAATCAGACGCCATTTTTTAGCAGCAAAGAAGAAACAAAATTTCCCTAAGGAAAAGGCCGAAGAACTTGAAAAAAATCTCCAGAATATTAGTAAATCTTTCAGGAACAGAACACGCCAAACATTTGAAGAAAAATTCCTCAATAATTTTTAATTTCTATTATCAACAAACTTGCAACTGATGACTTCCGATTTCGGATACTGTTACAGATGTGTGTATTAAGGTAAAATGCATTTCTTCTGTCTTCAATTCATTAAAGTGAAGTCAACATTGCTTTCGTCATTCCAGTGAATAAATATGAATTCAGAACATACAGAATTGTAATAGTTATAACATATTCTTCTTCGTTATAGAATAATATATATTTCTGTATCCATATAATTCGGAAAACAACAGTAAAAAATTATCCAAGTTACTTGAAATAGTGCCATTTGTGCTGATTCTTAATTAATTTTAATCGTTTTCTTGGTAAGTATTTTTTAGTTTTGAAAGAATAAGTTCAACTAGAATTCAGCTATTCTTTTTAAGCTACATATTCAAATTCATATCAATTATAAAATTTTGCTGTGTAGTATGTTATCTAAAAGTAATGAAGGGATAAACTATGTATCTATTATTTGAGAATAAAGTTTTCAAACAAGGAACTTATCATTTTGGAATTCTCCGGGAATTATAAATCAGGTAAGTACACTGATTTTTACAATAAAAAATTTGCCTGTAAATATTTTTTTTTCATTTGATGACGGCTCTCTACAGAATGGTTTTTTACGTCTGATTAAGAACTATAAGAATAATAAAAAAAGAAACAATATGAAAGTTTTTATTTCAATGTAAAGAATTCTTAAAATCGTTTTCTTATCCTAAGAATTCTTTATTTTCCGTTTTTTAGTTTATAATTTTTTGATAAAAATTGTTCTCAAAATACTTTTTTTGAAAAATTAAATGGTATAACATTATGTGTTAATGTATACTTCTTGTATATTCCAATATTTGAAGTAATATGATTCAAAAAAGTATGGAATAAAAATTCGGTACTTACGTATTAACGCCCCCGCCGCTACAGATTTGGCGGTTTTTAAGTGCCGCTAATCTACACTTAAAATTTTTGCGACAATTCCTAAAATAAAACACTTTATTTAAAATCAAAATAGTCAATCGGATTTCGGTGGAAAATTAGCCGATATAGAGTTTAGCATAGATTCAAAACAATCATATCGCCATATGAACTCTGATAAATAAGATTCCAAATGAAATAACATTTCCAAAACGTACGTTTACCAAGATAAAGTTTTATGTTGTGGGAATTGGTACATTTTCGTTTTTTCGGTAAAATATTTCCCTCCTAAAAAAATACAATTGCATCTTGTTTTGTTTTTGGCAAATCCCAAAGACGAATTTTTGTAGCACTAAAAATGGCGACAAAACAGAATTGTTTTTTTGTTTTTGTTTCGTCAGCATTCTTTATTTTACGTTTCTTAGTTTCTAAATAATGATTTTTATTGAAACTTGAAAGTTTTTGATAAAAATTGTTGTCAAAAAACTTTGTTTACAAAATTAAATTTCATAAAATTATGAGGCTTTTGTATACTTTTTGTTCATTTTAATTTTTGAAGTAATATGATTCTTATAACTATAGAATGTAAAGTTTAAATGGGCCTTTCATGTTATATCATTAAATTTAGTAAAACTATTTCTCGGGCATTAGGTTTTAACTCTTATAAGAATATACATATTTTTTTCTGTTAATGTACAAATATTTTTCCGATGTGTTTTGGATATTCCTTCTCTAAAAAAAAGAGATACCATTTTGTTTTCGTTTGCATAAGAAAGAATATCAAGCATTTTTCTTTTTTAAATTTAATTAGCCACAATAAAGAAGGAACGTTGCAATGCTACGTGCTACATTAACGACGTCTCTAGAGTAACTGAATGACTGTTCATATAGAAATCGCAGGTATTAGTCTCATACAACAACGCCCCCTATAGTTCGTTGCGATCGCGAAACAGGAACAAAAATCATTTCTTCACTGCATAGGTCTACTTATGCGGACTTCAATATCGGACGAATTAAGTAAACTTCTTTAAAACATTTTGAATTGAAAGATTATAGTTACAAAAATTAAAAGAAAAATTATTATTATCCAAAGTAATTCTGAAATTATTAATAGCTGTACGAAAATTTGCGATATTATTACAAACATATTTAAATCTTAAAATTAGATTATTCAAAATATTTTAAACTATAAATCGGAATTAAAATGTGTTCATAACATTAGAATAAAAATCTTTTCTTTTATTATATAATCCAAGTAAGCTTTTATCTTTATGAATTTTAATCTCAAGATCCAAGAAATCGGCCCGTTTAATATCTGAGTTAATTCTTATTAAATTAAATTCCTTAGGATAAATATAATTAATTACATCACAATCAGTGCAATTAAAAATAATCAAATCATCAATAAATCTAAAGCCTATTAATAAAATATGTTCTAAGATATTTATTCATAAAAATGCAAATAAATATTAGCAAAAGCACTGGAATTTCCCATTGAAATACCTTTAATTTGCTTATAAAAACAAATGCCATTTAAAAGATAATTTTCAAATAAGTTTACGTTACATAAATTAATCCAATCTTCCCTAATAATATCCTCATTAATCAAGTAGGTATTAAAAATCTCTAAGCAGATGTGTTTTAAGTTATTACGTGGTATACTTATGTAATACTAGGAGGCTTCGCCCCCTGCTCGCTGGCGCTCACCAACCCCCGGAACTGCTTTCACAGTTCATTTCGAATTGCTTCGCAATCCAATGCTCGCTTTGCTCGCTCACTGGATGAGTTCTTAACGTCCAGTTTTTTTTATACTTTTTTGAATACTGAAGTTCCGAAAACTTTTCACTGTAGAAAATTCTAAACCTGTACATTTCAATATTAATTTGAAATTGCAAACAGTTCACATATTTTTTTTTTAATCACACTATTCTAAATTTCAGTTGTTGAGAAAAGTAACTGTTGTAAGTTTTGTTTTAAAGTCTTTCCCACCAGAGGGCTAAAGCCATGTGTTGTAAAACAATATGAAATAGTAGTCTGCCACTGAACGCAGGATGTAAAGCATCGGCTTTGATGAAGATAATTTTGTATTTATAATTCTCTGAAGGGCGCCACCTTAATAATGTAGAATTTGTAAAATAAATGTATATATTTTTGATTGTTCATGAAGCTCATCATTTTGTGTTTTCATCAGTGTTCAGAAGCAGAACAACTATAAGTTTTTTATTTTATCAGAAAAAAACAAAATGTATAAAAAAAACTAAGAAAAGAGTAAGAAAATGAGTATAGTCATAGAAAAAGTTAAAATTATAAGCTATGCGAAGATAGCCCCCGAAAATGAGGAAAATCAAAAATTCAAACTGCATTCGTTTGACCATTTTTTGACCACAAATGACCACCCTTTAAATTTTTTTGACCACCCTTATTTTGTACATAATCCTGAAAATTAAATTCGGGGGCTAACTTCGCATTTTCACGCCAAATGAATAAAAATCAAATTTTTATATTGTATTCGTTTGACCACTTTTTGACCACAAATGACCACCCTTTAATTTTTTTTGACCACCCTTATTTTGGACACAATCCCAAAAATTAAATTCGGAGGCTAACTTCGCATTTTTTCAAAAAATAAATAAGAATCCAATTTTTATATTGTTTTTGTTTGACCACCTTTTGACCACAAATGACCACCCTTTAATTTTTTTTGACCACCTTTATTTTGGACATAATCCTAAAAATTATATTCGGGGGCTAACTTCACATTTTCACGAAAATAAATAAAAATCAAATTTTTATATTGTATTCGTTTGACCACAAATGACCACCCTTTAATTTTTTTTTGACCACCCTTATTTTGGACACAATCCCAAAAATTAAATTCGGGGGCTAACTTCGCATTTTTTCAAAAAATATATAAAAATCCAATTTTTATATTGTACTCGTTTGACCACAAATGACCACCCTTTAATTTTTTTTTGACCACCCTTATTTTGGACATATTCCTAAAGACAAAACTGGCGTGAATTTAGTCCCCAAAATTCAGGAAAATAACAAATTTCAACTGCACTCGTTCAACACGTTCAACTGCACAACATTTTTGACTACAAATGACGACCTTGAAGTTTTTCCGACAATTCTTATTTCAGTCTTTCTTTTAGCGATATCAATATAATATATTTTAATTATAGCTGACATCTAAACGTAGTAATGATCCAAAACTTTTTCTTGCAATATAAAATTTTTAAAAATAAATTCCAAAACGACTATGTACTTCAAATGCAATGATTATAATCCATAAAAACGAGGAATGCTAAAAACTATATGTATAAGTTTTGTTCACATTAATCGTATCTTTATTTTCTGCAATGTTATTTTAAAATTGTTTTACAAGTAGAAAAATAAAAGTTTAATAAGATGTAGTAAATCTAAAACATTTCTAAAACAATTATTAAGTAGTTATACTGTTTAAAAACATTTTTCTCAATAATGATATATAAAATTTAACATATTTCCTCTATAAAAGAGTAGAAATAGTTTCATAGCAATAAAGTTATTTTAGAGACCAACCATAACACCTTTTTCTCCAGTAGTGTATTAGCTCTCATCAATATTATATATATATAGATAGTAAATAGTTATTCTTCTTTAGCCATGGTACATAAAATTAGTTATATATTAAATTAGCATACAATAACAAGTATTATTTAGCTTTACTATCTAAGAATTCTTCATTAGCATTTAGGCATTTTATTTTAAAAAACATTGATTTTTGAAAAATATAGAAATAATTATATACAAAATAGAAACACATATCTAATCACTATATTAAATTACATTCTCAAATCTAAGAGTAGCTAAGAATTCTTCATTAGCATTTAGGCATTTTATTTTTAAAAACATTGATTTTTGTAAAATATAGAAATAATTATATACAATATAGAAACACATATCTTATCACTATATTAAATTACATTCTCAAACTGACATAACTTTAATTTATGCAAAAACAATGGAGAAAACAATTTCAAACAAACTGCACAAAACTTACCAATACTATTTTCAATCGGGTCTTAATCATTATTAGAATTTTAGCAATTACAAATAGAAAGGTATTTTTTTCACAATGTTGTAACCAAATAAATGTGTTAAATAATTACTCTAATACAAGTAAGAACATATGTAAAGTATGTACAAATGAAATGAGATAAAGACAGATTGTTAAAATTAATAATAATTTTATAATTTTAATAATTGCTATAAATATAATTTTATAATTTTGATAATTTTATGCTGCGCTTTAGTATAACTTCATTAACAACTATATATTTTTTTATGATTACGGCTGTAAAAAGAGTGGTAAAAAAAACTAAAAAGTGGTAACTTGGGGTCAAAAAATAGTCAAACAAATGCTGTTGAAATTTTTATTTTAACCATTTTCAGGGTCCAACTTAACTCCACCCTAAAACTTTATTTTTATAATTACGGCTAAAATAAGAATAGTAAGAAAAAGAATAAAAGGTTGTTATTTGTAGTCAAAATTGGTCAAACGAATGCACTTGAAATTTTTTAATTTTTCTCATTTTCAAATGGTTCATTTGTGGCCAAACGAATGTTGTTAAGAAAGTAATTTTTCTTATTTTCGGGGGCTAAATTCATGCTTCTCCCAAGTCGTATTTTTAGGATTACGGCATAAATAAGGGTGGTCAACCAGAACTAAAAGGTGGTCATTAGTGGGGAAACGAATAGAGTATAAAAATTAGATTATTAATTATTTTTCGTAAAAATGCGAAGTTAGCCCCCGAATTTAATTTTTGGGATTATGTCCAAAATAAGGGTGGTCAAACAAAATTAAAGGGTGGTCATTTGTGGTCAAACGAATACAATATAAAAATTGGATTTTTATTCATATGGAGTGAAAATGCGAAGTTAGCCCCCAAATTTAATTTTTAAGATTATGTCCAAAATAAGGGTGGTAAAAAAAATTAAAGGGTGGTCATTTGTGGTCAAACGAATACAATATAAAAATTTGATTTTTATTCATTTGGCGTGAAAATGCGAAGTTAGCCCCCGAATTTAATTTTCCGGATTATGTCCAAAATAAGGGTGGTCAAAAAAATTTAAAGGGTGGTCATTTGTGGTCAAAAAGTGGTCAAACGAATACAATATAAAAATTGGATTTTTATATATTTTTCGAAAAAATGCGAAGTTACCCTCCGAATTTAATTTTTGGGATTGTGTCCAAAATAAGGGTGGTCAAAAAAAATTAAAGGGTGGTCATTTGTGGTCAAAAAGTGGTCAAACGAATACAATATAAAAATTTGATTTTTATTCATTTGGCGTGAAAATGCGAAGTTAGCCCCCGAATTTAATTTTCAGGATTATGTCCAAAATAAGGGTGGTCAAAAAAATTTAAAGGGTGGTCATTTGTGGTCAAAAAGTGGTCAAACGAATACAATATAAAAATTGGATTTTTATATATTTTTAGAAAAAATGCGAAGTTAGCCTCCGAAATTAATTTTTGGGATTGTGTCCAAAATAAGGGTGGTCAAAAAAAATTAAAGGGTGGTCATTTGTGGTCAAAAAGTGGCCAAACGAATACAATATAAAAATTTGATTTTTATTCATTTGGCGTGAAAATGCGAAGTTAGCCCCCGAATTTAATTTTCAGGATTATGTCCAAAATAAGGGTGGTCAAAAAAATTTAAAGGGTGGTCATTTGTGGTCAAAAAGTGGTCAAACGAATACAATATAAAAATTGAATTTTTATATATTTTTCGAAAAAATGCGAAGTTAGCCTCCGAATTTAATTTTTGGGATTGTGTCCAAATTAAGGGTGGTCAAAAAAATTTAAAAGGTGGTCATTTGTGGTCAAAAAATGGTCAAACGAATGCAGTTTGAATTTTTGAATTTCCTCATTTTCGGGGGCTATCTTCGCATAGCTAAAATTATAATATAGTATTTGTCAGTTAAAATAAAACTTTTTGTTTAAGTCATTGCTAACAATTCAAATTTCTCCGAGGCAATTCTGAAGTATAAATTAAGGTAGTATTGTAAAGTTGAAACACAATATTTTTTAGTTTTGATGTCAACAATACAATTCAATTTTTCACAGAAACGATTATTTCCATTGTTAAGTTCAATGTCAACAATTCAAATTTTTCTGAGGCAACTCTTAACCTCTAAATATTAATTTTTTTATGTACACATTTCTAAATGTCAGTATTCAACCACAAAACAACTTAAAGTCCTCAAATTTAGCATGAAGTTGTAAAATGTAATAAAGGAGGGTCATAGCAATAATAAAAGTAGAAGTAAAGTTGGTACTGTAAAATTAAAACAATATTTTTAATCAATGAGCCAAGTTCTTCAAGAAGCAGTTGTAGAAGTAGGTTGTTTATTTAAAACTTTTTATCGAATTTCTTTAAGAACACAATTGGGTATAATATGAAAAAAACACAACTACTTCGATTTAGTAGGAACAACATATGACGCAATGCTAAACGAATGGAATTTAGTTGTTGTTTATTTAGTTATTGTTATTAGTAGTTGTTGTTATTTGTTTTAGTTGTTGTTGTTTATTTAGTTGTATTTAGTTTCAATAACTTTTCTTTATAATGCAATAAAATCTGGCGAGCAGCTATTTAAACGATCGAACACTTCGTTTGTTTATTTGTGGCTTGAAGTTAGGCTCGCAGAAAATGCCGTTCATGGGTTAAATTTAGTAGGAACAACACAACCTGTGACGTAGGCTATATTTTACCCAATTGCTGATTTGGGCATTTGGCGATACAACACTTATAGAATTGAAGGATTTGTTACGTCAAGCGCTCAGGTATCATAATTTTGATCTAGTTGCGCTTCTATGTTATTTTGATAAGTTAACTATCAAAAAATTCTATGGCTGGCAACAGCATTTTTATTTTTTAAATTGTTTATTTTTATTTCTTTTAGAATTCGTAATTTTTTTAGCGAAATGCTTTTTAACCTAACAGAATTCTTTCCCGACTGTTTTCTCTATGAATGAAGAAAATAAAGTACATATTTAACTGCTGTGAAAAGAATCTTATTTAGTTGTACAAAGTACTTCAGCCAAAATTTGGGAGCCACGTAAGAGAATTATATATATTAGATCAGAAACACATCATTAAAAGGCAGAATGCTTTGGTGTTTTCAAAACAAAGCAAACGTTGCCACCGGCGGAAAAGAAATACAGCCAAAATTTGGGAGCCACGTAAGAGAATTATATATAATAGATAATGTGTGATATATAAATTTTAAAAATTGCATGTAAGAATATTATCAATTTTATTGTATTTTAAATATTTAATAACTTTTCGGTTGCTATTTATAATAAGATGTTTATCATTAGAAATAATTTTATTTAAAATAATGTGTTCAATTATTAAAAAAACTTTTTTCTAAAAACAGAATTAAACATCCAGTACTACAAGTAACAAATCTAAATTTAACTGGAATTTTGGGAAATTTAATAGTTTTAAATAAATAAGGATGATTTAAGGGGGGACCCCACCCTGAGATGGTAAAATATTAGCGTTTTTCTTGAATTTTTTTTAAGTAATAGAGACAATGCAGACTCCTTGTTTTTTTATGTTTTTTAGCTACATTTTAAGTCTTATTTAAAAAATTTTCTTTTATAAAATAATAAAAAAATAAGTTGGTGGCAGCTCCGTGTATGGCTGATCATCAAAAAGTAGCACCTCACTGGCCTCATGGATTTAAAAGTCCTGAAACATACGAAAACAATTTTGTTTAGATTTTCTGAAACATAAAGACATTATCTAAAAAGTAGCAAAGCGGTTTTTTGATATTCGCAAAATTACCAAAATGGCGGAAACTTGAAAAAAAGTTAAGTTTTTCATTAAAAAAATGTGCATTAAAATACTAATATAAAATCGAAATATAAAAATATCAAAAAAATCCTATGCTACTTTCTAAAGAATATATTTTTACGTAATTTGAAATAAAGAACAGCTTATTTCGTTGCACAGATCATGAGAAAAATGTTAGGCCAAGTCAAAAAAACAGCGTTTTGAGGAAAAACAACACGTTTAAAGTTTTGACTTATGTTCAATCTAGTAAATTAGTAATGACTAACCTTTATTCTGCAATGCCGGGTCCATATATCTCTCCTCCCGAAAACTGTCCTTTCTAGCCGACCTATTTTGCTGCTTTGCTTCACCTCTGCCTTGTCTCTCATCCAACTCTGCACTTGATATGAACGGCTCCAGATGCATTTATTGCATCATTAATAAAACACTTTTGCAGCCATCGTTGAGTAAACAAGCTGCTAAAAAACTAGCGAAATCGATGGTTTGACTTCTTCAAATAAAAACTAGCACCATCTGGTAGAGGAAAACGTTTAATTTCATATATATAATGGTCGATAAATGAAATGCCTACAATAAGTTTCTATATGCAGTCAACAGAATGGATGAGACACAAAAAGAATGTCGCCCCTCAAATGCTTAGCCCGGTATAAATGCTTAGCAGATATACAAGCCTATGTAATTGAAACTAATGCTTTTAGTAAATGAAATACTAACAGTAAAAACTTAACAACTTTAATATAACATTTAACAAGTAAATAACATTCGTGGAAATATAAGAGCACAACTATAGACAAAGATCGCTGACAGCTATATCCGAAGTTAAACACAAGGACTAAACTGAAACTCTTTTTACAGAAAACTAAACTGAAACTTTTTGTTCAGTTGAAAGATCGCGAAAGTTCAATATGTAGAAAACTGTGTATATTTGGCGGGGAAGTGAACTCGTCTTCCAGAACGAGTCCGAATTGGGATGTTCTGATCTGGGGCAATTTCTTTTACAATTTGCTTTTGTGGCTGAGATGTTTCTTTAGGCATAGGTTCTGGTTGTGTTTATAGAGGATGGAAAGTATCTTGATCAGATAGATGAGCAAGTAGGTAGATGAGACATCAGGTAGATGAGCAGGTTTACGTCTATCGATGCTCACAGTACACTTTTTATTATTTATGAGAATTGTGAAATTTTTGTCATTTCGAGAAATTACTTTATAAGGACCTGTATAAGACGTTGCTAATGAAGGTTTCATAGCATCAACACGTGAAAAGACATGAGAGTATGTATCTAGGTCTCGGAAAACAAATGTAGATGGAGAAGAATGGTAAGCGGTTTGCTTTGGTTTTAACTGTTGAGCGTGTTTTTTTTTTAATTTCTTGATAAAATCAGGTTCTGTCACATCCAATTCTTCATCAGAAAAAAATTGACCTGGAAAATAAAGATTTTCTCCATTGACCATTTCTGCCGTGGAAGATTGTAGGTCTTCTCGAAACACAGTTCTCAGTCCCAGTAGAACTAAAGGTAGGGCAAGAGTTCAATTTACTGATGTATGACACATAATTGATGTTTTAAGGACACGGTGCCACCTTTCAATCAGGCTATTAGCCTGTGGATGATATGATGTAGTTCGTGACAGGTATATGCCAAATATATTTGCAAAGCCTTTAAAAAGTTCACTAGTAAATTGGGTTCCTCTATCGGTAGTCACTCTTTGAGGTACTCCAAAACGTGCGATCCATCCACTGTAAAATCCCTGAGCAACAGTTTCAGCTTTTATATCTGTTAATGGAATTGCTTCAGGTCAACGGGTAAATCTGTCGATTCAAGTTAAACAATAGGTAAATTCTTGCGAAGACGGCAAAGGACCTACCAAATAATGTTTACATGATTGATTCGTTTGTTGGGAACAGTAAATTTAAAGAGAGGAGAATGCACATGTCTCGTGATCTTGGAACGTTGGCATGATACACAACTCTTTGTCAAGAGGGAGACATCTTCTTTAATGTTTGGGAAAATGAATCTCTCACTTATAAACTTGACGGTTGCTTTTATTCCAGGGTGAGCCAGATCGTGCAAGCAATGGAAAACTGCAGTGCGATGTGATTTTGAGATATATGGCCGGATCATCCCAGTAGAGGTATCACAATATGGGAAAGTGTTTGGATCAGAAATGCTAATCTTTTTCAACTGCAGGCCAGTTTCACTGTTAAGTAAGGCTTCTAATTCTGGATCATTTATTTGTTCTTCAGCAATATCAGCATAATTTAAGTATCTTGGAACTGCAATCTGTTGAATTCTGGAAAAGGCATCAGCAACTGCGTTGTTTAAGCCGCTGATGTGCCGGATGTCATTGGTGAATTCACTGATGAAATTTAGTTGATGAATTTGCCGTGGTGAAAGATTGTCATATTTTTGAGTTAATGCATGAGGTAAAGGTTTATGATCAGTGAACACTATAAAATTAGTTCCTTCCAACATGTAACGAAAGTATTTTATGGATGTAAAAATCGCAAGGAGTTCACGATCATAAGCACTATACTTTTTCTCTGAAGCACTCAATTTACGAGAAAAGAAACCTAAAGGCCGCCACTCCGCATCTTGATGACGTTTCTGATGAACACGTGCACCAACAGCAGTATCTGAAGCACCTGTCAGAAAAGCCAGCACTGCAGATGAATTTGGATGAGCCAAATAACAGATTTCTTTTAATTCTGATCTGCAAGATTGGAATGAGTTTTCAGCTTCAGTTGTCCAAGAGAGGGGGGTTTTGTCATTTTTCTTGCAACGTCCAAGCATTTGATGTAATAGTAATTGCTTTTGAGCAGCATGCTGCAAGAATTTGCGATAGAAATTTAGAATTCCTAAAAATCGTCTGAGTTTGCTTGCTGTTGTTGGCCTAGGATAAGTGGAAATCACTTCAACGTTTTCTGGTAATGGCATAATACCATGTTCATCAGCCAGATGACCTAAGAATTTGACTTTTTTTGCAGCAAAAGTGCATTTTCAAAAGTTAACGATGAGGCCATATTGTCTCAAACGTTTGAAAACTTTCTTAACATGAAGGAGATGTTCTTGGGTTGTGGACGAGGCAATCAAAATATCGTCGATGCAGGGAAAATGGAAGTTTAACCCTTGCAGAATCTGGTCAACAAAACGCTGCATCGTTTGTGCAGTATTTCTCAACCCAAAAGTCATGAAATTAAATTCAAAAGTTCAAATGGGGTGATGATGGCAGTTTTTGTAATGCCTTCCTTGCGCATGGGCACTTGATGATAAACTGGGTGGAGATCAAGCGTTGTGAAAGCAGTTTTTCCATGTAAATTGGTAGAAAAATCGTGTAAATGACGAATGGGATACTTGTCAGGAAGTGCATTGGCATTTAACGCACGGTAGTTTCCACATGGTCGCCAAGAACCATCCGGTTTCTTAACCATGTGCAATAGGCATGACCAGCAACTTTTGGATGGGCTACATATTCCTTGGTGTACTAGGCAATTAAATTCTTCTTTTGCCGCTTCCAATTTATCAGCAGATAGTCTTCTCACTTTTGCAACCACTGGTCGACCCTTTGTTTCGATGACGTGACTGACATTATGAGGTATAATCTTTTTTCTGGCTCTTCGAAAATGTTTTGGTATTCACTAATTAAAGAATGAAATTCAGCAGACATTTTCAACACAGTTATTTTAGCCGTTGATTCATAAGAAATTTTTCCGCTAAATGTAACATTAGTTAACTTATCAATCAACGACTTGGATTTTAGATCCACTAAAATGTCATAATGTGATAAAAAAAAATCAGCTCCAAGAATGGGTCGTGATACATCAGCAATAGTCCAGGGAAAGATGCGACGCAGTCCCCCATATAGCAAAAATTCTTCCGTAGTAGCTCCCACGGAGGAATCGCTCAACCTCCCCCGGAGCTCCCGACTTTTCCCAAATTCCTCCCGCGGAGCTCCTCAGTAATGCAAAATGTCCGCACCTTTCAGTTCCTCAGTTCCTCCGGCGGACTTCCCGAAAGTCACTCCATAGGAGGAGCCGAGGAAGAACGGTGAGGAAGTTTCAAGCTCTCATACTTTCCGATGGCTGTTCCCGGGCAGTCTCCTAAGGCAGTACTGAGGAAGTTTCAAGGTCGCATACTTTCCTCGGGTACTGAGGTAGATTTGAATCTTATGGCTTTCCCTTAGGCTACTAATACACATATATGGCAGTACTTTTACTTTCGTTACTTGTACCGCCGGAACAAGTAAAAAGTACGTACTTTTTACTTGTACTTCGTTACTTTTTAAATTTAGTACTTTTACTTGTACTTTCGTTACTTTTTTAGGGAAAAAGTACAAGTATTTGTAACGGAAATGTCGAATGAAATCGTTACTTTTTTCCATAACTCGGTAAGCTTTCTAAAAAAAAATTAAATTAAAAAAAATGCTTATGTTTTTTTAATTTATTGATTAATTAACGGATTTATTTTTAATTAACGGAAAGCATATCAATTTTTAATCGATATCCAATCGTAATACATTTACAAAATCGTAGATACATTTCAATAAATTTTAAATAGAAAAATTTTGATTTTGTTATTACGTTTTTCCATTTTTTTTTTAACTCACTAATTTTTGTCTTAACACATTTTTTACTAAATAAATTTTTACCTAGTACATTTTTTTACAAAAATTATGTTTATGCCCGACCTTGTCAAACAACGCCCAGTCAAATCTCTAAGAACTTCAGAACTATTTGTGCTATTACTGTTAAAATTAATATTTTAACTCTTGAAAACTCGAAGGTACTAATTTAGCCGCTGATACTAAAATTCGTTTACAAATTTTAATTATTCCGTTAGGCAGAAATGTTCGGAAAATGATTTTCTCGCATGACTTCAGCATTAGCCATTGTTACAAATAAAACTGTAGACTGTTCTGTTTCAACTTATACTGCACATTAAATTATTTTTTACTAGCTCAAAGATCACAAAGCTATCTGAAATCCCGCGTTTTTGCTTTGTTTATGTTTGTGACTTTAAAACGCGCTTCTATAGAGTAAAACAATTTTAAATCGATGGTAATTTAAATAAATAAAAATAATAAACTAAAAATTTAAATCAATAGATAAAATTTCTTTTTCGTGCAAATCCATAAAAAGTTTGATATTAAAATTATATTTGATTTAAAAATTATATTACACGATTATATTATAAAATTATATTATAATATTCTTCCAAATTAAAAAAAAAATTAATGTCCATAACTTTCAAAATTAAAAATAATTAAATAAATAACAACAATCTTGCGAAAACATTAAAGAGCATCAGAATATTATTCAATAAAATTTTAGGTTACTTTGAATTTTCGATTTCCTAGAAATGTACTTTTAAATCGTTACTTTTTTGTTTAGTACTTATACTTTTACTTGTACTTTTTACTCGTTACTTTTTAAAATAAGAACTTTTTACTCGTTACTTTTTTTAAAAATACTTGTACTTTTACTCGTTACTTTTCAAAAGTAACGTTGCCATATATGCTAATACATATAATTATACTTACTAATACATCTACATTATTAGATTCCCAAAAACTCCAAGTTGTTTGTGGAAATCAAAAGATGCGGCTTAGAAGGGGCAATAGAAGGAAAGACTTGATATCAAAATAATAAACAAGTTCCCTCACTAAAGCCCCACTGAGCCATCGTGCATCATAGATAATCGCTAAACTGCATCACTTCTCCACAGTTAAAGATAATGCTTACGCAACCTCTGCTTAGGAAATCTTACTGTACTTATATGCATTCTGGTATTTCATCAATTATTGATGAAAAATATGAATAATTATAAAATAATCTTAACTTTACTGGCACTTTGCACAAGTAGATTCAGTTGAAAATATGCCGCTAAATACATCATTTGGTAAAAACTACACCATTAATGAAACAATAAATATATCAGATAACATTTGATAGATTTATTACAGTGCTATTTTATATTAACTTACTTAAGTTTAATTCAATGTGATATACAAGTCTACAATTACCACATTACGAAATACGGTTATATAATCTTAAAGAAAATTAATTATCAATGTCAATGTACCATCATTTACAATTGAAAACCTTTTAATTGTAAATGATGGTTCATTGACACCTACCTTTTATTATATTTTACCTTTTTACACACATAAAAGAATTAAACAGTTCAGAAATTTTTTTATTGATTATAGTTTTTATATACAAAATAATAAACTATCGTATCTTTAAAATAAAACTCTTTTTATTAGCAGACATTTCTTATTATATCAAAGATAAAATCGGAGAACAAGTATGTTACTAGGCCTAACTCAGTAACGTGGAAATCATTAACTACTTTAACACAGATAATTAGAATTATAAAATGTGGTAAACGTTTAAAATATATAGATACAATATTATAAACAGAAAAAAATTATTCAAAACAATTAATTTACTTTATTTACTGAATCATAAATGAAGAACTCAAAATAACAACAGTCAAAAGCAACAAACTATGTATACCTCCGCGCAATTTCTTCAGCAGGGTTACTTTTCAAAAATTCTTTGGTGAGAACAGGGACTAATCACATCTAGCGCATGCGCAATTGCTCAGCCGGTTGCACGCACAGACATAAGTAATTATGATGCTCCTACGGAATAACCAGGGAGAAAAATCCATTGGATTGATTTCTAACGGATGACCGGTGGAGGAATATCCGTAGGCGATGTTTCCGAATGACTTCCTACGTATCGTTATCCGTAGGAATGTTAGAATGGAATTTCCCTCGGCGTTCCCCTATTTATCCGCACCTTCCCTGGGAAGAAAGGGATGCATTTGGGAGGTCCTAGGCAGAGGCGTATCTATGGAAAGAAGCGCCTATGGCAAACCTCTTACTGGCGCCCTTACTAAAATATTAAAATTCTTTTTTTTATTTATCCAATACAAAATAAAAGCATTGTTTGAAGTATTTAATTCTTTTGACAATATCACAAAAAGATTGAATTGAATTTTTAAAAAAAAAAATTGATAAATAAATAAATATTAAATATAACAATAAAATTATCTCTTTTTAATTGTTATGCATTCACGTGTATTCGAAATCCTCATCGGTAAGAAATTAAAATACCTTTTTTATCATATTTATAGAAGATTCTATTGCGTTTTTTCAATTGTCAATAAAAATTCTAAGAAGTTGTTTAATTAAGCACAATTATATTTTAAAGTTTTACAAATATAATTTGGTAACAGAATTACGTACACACAACAAATGTAGCTCTGAGTTAAAGAAGAACTATAACATAACCGGATGATTACTCAACATTTTCAAAATTAAAAGTGAAGGAAATTGATTTTTTTTAAATAATCACGCTTTGCTAACATCAAAATAAAATCATCGCGATATAATAAATTCATTAAAGATTACAGTGTAAATAATTACGATTTGTTATGATAATTACGAATAAAATAGCAACAATAAAAAAAAAGATATATTTTGATTAGTTTATTTACTGTTCAATAAAATAAAAAAACCGATGCTCTTAATATAATTACGTTTTACAATCCTTATATAAAAACAGATAATAAGAAAAAATATACACACAATTACATACAAAACAAGACTTAATAACGACAATAATACATTTTTTATTGAGAAATAAATTTGGGGAAGCTGACGATTAGTTTTAAGAATATCTAGAAATAATTCTTTTGCTAACAGTAAAAAAAAGGCAAAAAGTAAAAAAATAGACCAGAATACATTCTAGCATATTTAATTAAAAAAAAAAATATGAAAAATTCTCTTCGCATCACAATGGAACAAATTAAAAATAAAGCAAAATATTAAACAAATTTGAATTATGAATTTTTAGACGTTCAGTGCGCAAAAAAATAAATAAACGGACCATTCTGATAACTTTTGATCTAATGATCAGATCTTCACTTTCTTCTCATCTCAATGGTTCAAGGGGTGACTTAAAATATGATAATTAATAGGTGCAGGTATGATATTTTAAGTTACGAAATCAGATACTAAAACGTACTTTCTCTGAAGTTTCTGTTTATACATGCCATTTTTTCGACGGATTTGGATTTCTGAATCCCAAAATTTAGGGGGTAATCGCAATCTGAGAAGTACCTAGAGAGATTTTCAAGCAAAGTGAAAAAAAAATTCTGCGCAATTATAAAGGTCGTTTATAATTGTGTAAATTAAGTTGTTTTTAAAGAAAAAGAAAAAAATATAAATCATTGAAATATTCGAGAAGATGACTTTTTGCATCTTTATGGAAATACATTTCTAAATATATTCTTAAAATAAAGATAATAATTTAATGAATAAATATTATTGTGATTATCACTTTATTGATAACTTTTTCTTTCAAGTTACTAAACTGTTGTAATGATTGGGTTATAAACTACACATTATAACATTAATATTATTTTGCTACCATTTTACTTTGATTATAAGAAATAAATATAATATATAAATGGAGGACACTTAATAAACCCATTTGAAAATAGTATACCAATTTTTTTCAAGCAATGTGATATGGGATGATATAAATGTAATGTAAGTAACATATATTGTAAAACACTTGAAAATTAAAAGAATAGTATTTATATAAAATTAAAAAAGTAGTATTTATTTTATCTATTTTTTATTTAAAAAAAAAGGGAAGAAAATGGCAATCTGAAAAAAAAAAGAAAAAATATAGGAGAAAGATTTGCGAAATTTTGTGGCCGAGAAATAAGGAAGAAGTTGATTCAATTTCAAAGTCAAAGACAGTTTGATAAATATTAACTGAATATAATTTAAAAATTCAGAACAAACATGTCTAAAAATTAGAAGAAAAAATTTCAATTTGTAAGTAGAAGGATTATTGCAATTCACATTTAAAGCATTAAAATATAATTAAAATTGTGAGTGAATATACTTCTGTAACTTAGAGTACAAAAAAAAAAAAAAAAAAATGCCAACAACTGACGATATGCTTCCTAACCATTCAAAGGAAGAAAAAAAGATCAAACTTTTACAAGTGGTTAAATTCAAAATTTATCTATTAATAAATAAAAAGAAAAGCATGTTACTTCATGAATGTTACTTACTTGTAAACAAAAAATTATTTACCTATCGCAATAAATTTTCAGAAAATTTAAAAAATTATGTCCCCAATAACATTTGAAATTTTAACATTTATCTTTTTTTTACTACATATTAATTTTAATACTAAAGCATTAACGAATATTTAATTATACAATGTTTTATTATTACTACAAAAAATTCCTTGTGCATGTTAAATGTTTTTTCATATAAAACAGCAATAATAGAAACTAAAAAATATTATAAATTCTAATTTATAAAATTAAAAGGGGGGAGAGCCAAATGTCCCTCTCGATCTATATGTATATAGAGATGACAACTTGCTCTGTTTAATGGGAAACTTTTTTCTAGTGGTAGCAAAATTTATGTTTTGTTTCTTGGTTTATGCAGATATACAATTATTTAATTATTAAATTTGATATAAAATTATTTTTTAAGTCACTACGTATGTATAATTCGGAATTTCGTGTTAAACACAATTTCATTCCAGTTATCTAGTTGTAAGCATTTAAAATTTAACCAAAATTATCCAAACGTTTGCAAGCTTTGGTCTTTAACTTTCCACCACTTAATAAAATATTTCTGAGAAATCTTAGCAGTTGGCATCCCTTCACATAGACATCATTTCTAAAAAATATAACGAACGCCTATAACGCTAATTAATAATTTATGCGTAATACATTTATTTAAATATTTAGGAAATGATTACTTACAATCAAGGAAAAAAATCTTACCACTTAAATAGTTGAATGAATTAAAACCTATCTGAAAAAGCTGTAACCTATCAAATTAGATTATAAAATTCCAAAATCGACTATAAATATTTATTTTCTTGAATTAAATTTTTAAAAAACAACTAGAACGAGCAGAATTTTTCATAGGAGCGTGAACACCTAACAACTTACAATTACGTCTGTCTTTATTTTTCAAAATAGAGGGGTGTACTACCAGACAGAGGCACCTCCCATTTTTAGTATTTCACACTTTTGTGGAGGTGATTCCCACCATGGATGATAAATATTTCCTGTTTTGGAAGGATTTACACTAATTTACAGCAGGGGTTCTTTTTGAAATCTATTCAACAGATCCCGAAAACGTTTTTCAAAGAGATTTTAACCCCTGATGAAACTGAAGATTTACAAGCATGAGACACCCTATGGATTTTACATTTCTCTGTCCTCTGGTCATCACCAAAGATCTATCTCTGCCTGAAGGGGTTCCCTGATTAATTGCCTTTTTAGAACGACTACAATCTTGTAATGTGATACGAAGAGGAGGAACAAATTCTTTTCTCTTTGCTTGTGGTAGTGAAAAAATAAAGAAAATAAAAATTTATTCAGGGATCATGGATTCTCTGCATTCTGGTCTTTCTCTTATCTTTTCTTGTTTAAGAATGGGGGACTTCTTCAAAAGAAAGAGTAAAGTTACAGTGGGATGCACTATGGGAGGTCTCACTTTCCTTTAGATAAGGAGAAAAAGTTTCTTTACATTTCTCACCCACTTTTGAACATCCTAAAATTCGTTCGTTCGTCTTTCATTTTCTTTTAGTCTCTTATATTTTTACTCAATTTTTTCATATAGATAAATATTTTAAATTTAAGGATTCAGCTTCTTTATTATAGTTTAATTTTAACGTATGGTATTTTCAAATATACATAAATAATATCAAATAATCTAAGTCGAAAGCATTTTTTTAAGTAAATTATTTTAAACTGAAATGAATATCAAAGTAAGCTATTCTAAATAAAAATCAATAAATATTTTTAGGATTTGTATTCTTTTTTTATTATTGAAAAGTACATGATTTTAAATAAATACGTTATGCATTGCCGAGGAAGAAGAAATTTGATATATCGATATATTTACTACTCAAAAGCTATAACATCATACATAGCACAGGCTATATAAACTATATTAATATTAATTAGTTAATTATTATATTAATTAGTTAATTATTTTATTTTTATATATAACCATGATTGTGCGTTCTAAAATAATCACACTATCACTTATATACAAAACTCACTTTCTGTTGTTAATTTTCACAAACATGAAATTAAAGTGAAGCAGCATGTAACGGTTTAATTATAAATTAAGTTTATTATTAATTCAGAACTTTAAATTGTTTTACATTAAACACATTAAATGTATAGAATATTTTTGATTGATTATTATGAATAAAATAATAATGTAAAATAAACTTAACACTACGTTTTTCAAAGGAGTGGAAGCAAACCGATTTTGACACAAAAAGCGAAATAGTTGAATTAATAATAATAATAAATGCGGTAGATAATAAGAAATCTTTTATTAATTCATGGAGAACTGTCTCAGGTTTCTCAACATTCTAGGACAAAGAAAAAAAAGAGTTGTTTGTTATTTTTATTAATTACTAATTTCGTTTATATACTGAATTAACCTTTTGTATTCTCCATAAAAATTGGTTAAAGTTCGATATTTTTTTTTTTACGTGAATATTAACTTGACACCCGCAGTGAAAATATTTTTATTAAAAATTTAAAAAGCATATTCGAAAACATTACGTAACACCCGGAAAGTTTGAAAATAAAATTAGGTTATATTTTATAGATTTGAAAGGCAATTTTTAAAATGAATTTTTAAAAATGAAATACCTGGAATTATTTTAATTTTCCTCTAAAATCGAAGAATACTTGATTAGTCTTAAAAAACATTCACAGAGTTAATTGAAAAATTTTGATTTCCACCAGATTCTCTGCAAAAAGTGTTAAATTTTGCAGTTATATACATTTATTTATTTTTGTAAACTTTAGTTTTCCTTAAGAAAAATATTTTATTTATTTATATTGATCTTCTTAATTATATTTAAGGAGCATCCAAAGATATAAGTACTTAGGGCCTCTGAGGTTCTTAATCCGGCCCTGGCGAGAACTTAAATTCTTTCTATTACAGCTTTGACTTGTTGTGAAGCAATGATAAGCTACATTTTCGAAAATTTTAAATGCATTTGAAATTATATATGTGGTTAAAAGACTTTTAGTAAAAGGATTTTGATGAAAATTAAATGGGAATTATTTAGGAAATTTTCTAAAATTAAAAATATTTTAATTGGAATGTATCAAAAAGTTAGCAACGAGAGTAATAATTATTAAAAATTAAGCATTATTCTTTAAATTATGATTTTATAATTAAAATTTTGTTTTTGCCGAAATCGTCGTAAATATAACAGCAGAAAGGACAAAGATATTTTTTTCAGTTACTTATTTTAGTATTTAACGTGAATGTATTCATGAACATTAACAAATTATATTTAACCTGAATTGTTTGACGCTTGTCACCTACTTTGTTTTACGATTAGCGGTTCCCTTTCATACTTCACTCTCCCAGTGACAAAAAGAGTCCCTCAAAAGACGATGTCTTCTTTTCGAGCCCACATGAAATGGTTAAATGTTGTATACCTGATTTTAATTCGCCCTCTAACTAACTCTCTCTCTCTGTATATATATATATATATATATATATGAATTTAAAAAAAACACTTAATAAAATTTTTAAGTAAAAAAATCGTTGATGTTGATCGATTTTGCGCCTTTTTGAAATAATGCGCCCATGGCATTCGCCATACTTGCCATACCCTAGATACGCCACTGGTCCTAGGGAAAGGTTTCGGAAGATGAGTGCTATATGGGCCAATATCAAGATCCAATTTTCGTGTTCCATAAACCGAAATTTGAGAACCATTAGCAGCAAAGAGTTTCAAGATGGACGGAGTCTTATTGCATTCATTCTGAGAAGGTGGCAAAACAGAAATATCGACGCCAGTGTCTACTAATAATTTAAGCCCTAAAGTCCTATCAATAACTATAAGGCGACAATTTGCATGGCCGTTGACGCTCGCCGCAAGTAACGCATGGCCGTCTAGTTTTCCTGCTTGAAACTGCATGGTTGGATACATTTGTTAGCTCTTTCACGAAAACGATAATGGTACCACCAAAGTCTATTTTTGCTTGTGGAGCGATTACGGTGCTTATTTATATTACCAGGGCTCCGACCTCGGAAACGTAACACTTTATCAAGTTTTTTATTTAATTCACACACTTGAGCTTTTGAATAATCGCTATCGTTTGGCACTTTCAGTTTCGTTTCCAAACTAGCAGAGAAGATTTCGTTTGAAAACGTAACATCAGCAATCTTATCCGCCATTATAGCTAATTTATTAAGAGTATCTGATGAAGTACTTAAAATAGCGTGCATTTGTGTGGGAAGTCTTTGAAGCCATAATGATTTTAGCAATGCATCACCATCACGATCACCAGCCAAATCTTGCATTTGTCGCAGCAATGCGGACGGTCGTCTATCACCTAATGCGATTTCTTGCAAGAGTTTTTTTAAACGACATTCTTCAGAAATACTGAATATTTCAATTAATCATTGCTTTAAAGAATCATACATGTTTGTAACTGGAGGTGAAGCAATAATGTCACTGACCTGCTATAAAATGCCCGTCTCGATTGAAGCGTCGATCGTATCATATTTTGTGCTATCTTGAGTAATTCCAGCAGTGATAAATTGAGATTCCACCTGTGAAAACCATATTGCAGAATTTTCTTTCCAAAATTGGGGAACTTTAACAGCTACACGCGTAAGTTCTGACATTGCAGGCTCCGTTTTAGAACTGTATTTATTTTCGCCATTCATCACGTCCGGGTCACCAGTTTACCAGATATACAAGCCTATGTAATTGAAACTAATGCTTTTAGTAAATGAAATGCGAACAGTAAAAACTTAACAACTTTAATATAACATTTAACAAGTAAATAACATTCGCGGAAATAAGAGCACAACTATAGACAAAGATCGCTGACAGCTATATCCGAAGTAAAACATAAAGAGTAAACTGAAACCCTTTTTGCAGAAAACTAAACTGAAACTTTTTGTTCAGTTGCCAGATCACGAAATTTCAAAGTTAGCGGCGCTACAAATGTAATCATATTAGACTTCAAATAACAACCGTGGTATTGAATATTACTATTTAAAAAATTGAATTTAAAACAATTTAAAATCCCAAATTTTAATTCACTAAAACCTTCCACAGGTCAAATAAATTTTCTAGAACATTTCTCAATTTATAAAATCACCACTCGTGGTGTAGTCATATTCTTCATTCATCAATTGCTTAAAAAAATTTTTTTCCTAATAAAGCAAAAATTATTAGATGCTTTGTGCACAACACAAATAATAAATTGTATTCAATTCTTTATATTTAAAAAATACTTCGGGAAAAAATTTAGTAACAAATACTACTATTATTGATGATTTAAATTAATAATTTATTCTCTTTAAATTTTAACAGTAACACAAACAGCAACAGTTTATACAGAGTCTTCAAAAAAATTCAACATGCTAGTCGCATTAAGAGCTTGTTTTTCATACAATACTTTCTCCAAATTTACTTTATATATAATTATTACCACCGAAGAGGATTTGTATTAATTTAATGCCATAGAAATAACAAAAACTATTCAAGCACACCATGAAAAATGATTCAATAGAAGATACGACACCAACCAACTAGATGGCAGCACCAGTGAAGAAATCGGAAGTTTCGTTTACTTATTGATTGTAATTGAAGACCTCGGTCAGCTATAATTCTGTTTGCTAATATGCTTATATTTTTATGTTAAGTGAGGAAAAAAGAAAATAGAATCACTGTTTAAGGCGGTAAGATAAAAAAAATGTTATAGCCTATTTGGATGTCTGGGGAAATTTCAATTATTAATAAAAGTCAATTATTTATTTAAAAAAATATTTATTTATCATGATTATTTATATAATAAATAGTAATTATGGTTTCAAATGTTACAACAAAGTCTTCAAGATAGTTATATTTTTTGGTTTGAAGATTTAATAACAGAGAGTAACTTCTTTAATCAAAAGGGATTTATTTTCCTATTTCAAGAAAAGTTTTTTTCTCCTGATATTCTGTTCCGTTTCTCTTAATTAACAATAAGTGAAGTATATTTTAACGACGTGTCAGTCACATGAAAAGGAAATTTTATTTACGACGCTCTTCGAAAGGGAAGCTTTTATGTCAATACAATACTCTCCAGATGGCAGCATCATAATATGTAGTCCTTATCATTTAAAACTAACACACGTTCTGAAGCGCACAGTTGTGAAGCTTTCTACTGAAATGTTTTTCGAAAGAGGACAGCACTTAATTTCACTTTTAGATGACTTAAAGATTTGGCAATTTATATTTTTTTGGTAATTTTAATTTTCAATTTGTAGTTTTTATATCTTAACGTGTTAAGTTATGAGAACTTTTGGCTTATGTTTTTCGAATATAATTATGTTTCACTAGATTTTTCCTTTTTATTTTAATCCTTGAATGTTTGAAGTATTGTGTTTTTATTCTTATTTTGTCTACCATAATGGAACCTCGGGGTACAATAAGTTTTTAACTGAAAGGCTCGAGCAGGGTAGTGTGTCCCCTGGAAGTACTGTTTTAGCAGATATGCTAATTTTTGAAATTTCGTTTGGTTTAACTTCTTATTTTTTTAAATTGTGTACGAAAGACAATTTGGGTTTTACGCTGCTTTTAACGCTTTTCCATTTTGACTTATTGTTTTTAAAACGTTGGTCTTCATTTTTGTTTAATTCCATTTTTTATACTTTTAATGTAACTGATCTGATCTTTAGATTTAACATTTTAAATTTGATCCTAAACTTCTTTTTGAATTTCAGAAGATTATGATATTATTAACAAAGACTGCTGAATGGGAAACATGGTATGAAGGGCTACGCTAAATGAACTCATTGAATAATAAGGATATTGATTATGGTTATGATAATTGAAAGGAACAATATGATATGCCAGATACACTTTAAAGATGTTATCATCAGATTTTTTTAAAGATTGACGAGGAAGAAAATAGAAATTACATTGACTTTTATTTTTGAATTATATGGATATATACCAGGTGTCGTTTAAATGATTGACAATAATTTGATAGTTAATAAAAAAGAAGTGGATGGATTTAGAGACGAACTTCAAGCTGGAACTTTGCTAAAGAAATCAGGTTATGTTATTCAACAAGTTTTTAAAATTAGTTACGAAATATATCAAAGATGGAGATGAGAGAAGAACTATGAATTATTGTTTTCTGTTGCATGCATGGCATCTGTTAAATTTGTCCTCAGAATACACATTGTTTTTTCGAATGTTGTTATAGTTTTTCTCAGCAGTATCGATGAACTCTGAAACTAATTTTAAAGCTTGGGGATATGAAGTTTAAAGTTTCCTAAGCAGAACGCAGCAAACAGTACATTAATATATTTTTTGTTTTTTAGCTTGATTTTTCATACAGATTTCATACTTTTTTTTTACTGATTTTTCGAATTATTGTCTATTTTTGAGGCACCTGATAATTAATTGGTTCAAAATTGTCTTTATCCACACGACTGTAAATAAGTCTCCTACCGACAGTCAATAGGAATTCTTGTTAAAATATACATTCAACAGATTTAATTTTTTTGTGGAATTTAAGCAAAAATGTTTATAAAAAAATATATTTTTTAACATATATTTTTTATTATGCATTTTTTATATTATATATATTATGCATTTCTTTATATTATATTATATTATATTATATTATATGTTTTTTATCATATACAGTCGAACCTCGATTGACCGAGGTTTCTGTTAATCGAGTCGGTAACGGGTGTTTTTTTTTCTTCTTCTGAATGAGCCCTAAAAAAAAAAAAAAAAAAAAAAAGCACTAATTAGTTTGTTGTCCGGCTCAACTTCCTTCGAAAACACTCAACCTCCAACAAATTTTGCACCATGAAAAGTCAACAGTGGCGAACAATGCTTTGTTTCCAGTGGCGGTGTGGCTCTATTGAACACCAGGTGCAATATTTTACCGGACAGTATTTTTGCAACAATATACTTTTGCAAGAAAAGGTAACAGTATATTTTAGGAAATAGTAATGTAAAATTAATAAATTAATGTATATTAAATTAAAAAAATACAATAATTTCTTGAGATTTGTGTTATTTTTGAAAATACATCTTTTAGTTTAATTTAAAAAATTATTTTAAAAAATTTTTCTATTTACTTTTTAAAATTTACTACTAGTAGTTGATTTCCTTTTGAAATTTGTTGAGCTGAGAAACATAACTTTATATATGCTTATTTTTATCATTTAAAAAATCGTTCTATTTCAAAAAGTTAATTTTAGCGAGCGAGGCGACTTTTTATACACAGTTTCTTTCCGAGGTACTAGTGGGCCCAATAAGCTCGGATAATCGAGGTTCTACTGTATATATTTTGATTACATTATTTTTTAATGTGTATTTTTTTAAATAGATATATATTATTTGCAAAAGTATGCAAAAATATTTTTTTGCATACCTTTGCTTATAAGTATTGAAGTTCTTTAATGATTTACTCATGCCTATTTCTGTTGCTCTTTAGTGAAGACAAAAATTACTCTTGAATATTTGACTTATCATGCACAGATATTCTTTAAATAACGCTTCACTGCCTTTCGCTGGTGTATTTAGTTTCAAAACTTTGTTGTTATAATAAAACACTACTGTTTGTGAAAAATGCAACACTATGAAGGAATAGTCAGAAATTAATGAAATTTATTCCTTATATTATTGATAGTGGTTCAAGTAAACGATCATATTTACAAAGCAAAAAGAAATCAGTATTTTATGAGCCACCCACGCTGAGCAATGAAATCCTGTACACGTCGTGGCATTGATTTAAACAGGTTTTGAATCTAATCTTGGTGAATGGCATTCCATTTTGCTTCAAATTGACTCCAAAGTGCAGTCTTAACTCCATAAGCTGTACGAGTCGGAGGAGTTGATGATCAGAGGAATCCTTGCACGCAGTTGACGTTGCAGCAGATAGGGACAAAAAGTCCAGCTAGACAGCAAAACACTTGCAGTCACGCTGTAACGTTTTGCTGACCCACTGGAATACGCTATACAGTCCGTCACAGTCATGCGAATGATGTCTTCCGGAACTATTGCGTGCTCCACTGTAAGGTTTTCGACTCGTTTGTTCATTTTTTCCCTCAAACAAGCTTTACTGTTGTTGCATTACACAGCGTACGGGTTTCTCGATACAAAAATCCACCCTCTAGCATACCGACGATGTGGCCTCGTACAAACTCAATCAGTTGTTGATGTGACACTTACCGCTTTTGCAAAGGCAAATTGACCACTAATTAAGCGTTTATCGTAGACAGAAGACGATAAATTAGTTTCAATCATTCTTTGCAGTCCTTTATATACAAGGTGTAGGATCTCGTCCCACGTATGCGCAGTCCCTTTGTAATTCTAATCATTTGCATGTTTTACCTCACTTTACATTTCATTAAAGTTTGGTGAAATGCATAACTCTTTCTTAGTGTTGCAATTTTCACAAATATGAGTGTATAATTGTTTGCTGCACTATTTACTGCAGTGTTTCCCAAAGTGTGGTACGCGTACCCCCAGGGGTACGGGAACAGTTTATCGGGGGTACGCGTTCTTATGCGAAATATTTTGCTACAAACGAAAATTTCAATTTTTTTAAAAAAAAAACAAAGCTAGAAAGAAAAATCTACGATTACGTATTTTTCAATTGGCTAGTTTTTGCAGAGTTAACAGTTAATAATTAGTTGTTTCAACAGCCAGTTGTGATTTTTAACTTTAGTGTAATTTTTTTTATAGTAAAAAATACATTCATCAAAAGTTTGGGAAACACTGATTTACTGCAATAGAAATTGTTTGCTGTTCTTGTTTGCATATTGTTTGTTAAACCATTTATTATTCAACTATTTCTTTACTTGGACTATTTATTATATATTTCAATGAATAAATTTATTAAACTCTGTATTAATTAATATTTATAATATGAATACCTGTCCTTCGCACGAATTAAATCAGTATTCAGCAACACTACGAAGTCATGCTCAAAACTGAACAGATTAGTGGAAGAACTAAGTAAGTGGCATTTTTGTGGGGAATCAGGAAAATTAACATAAAGTAAAGTGTGGTTTTTATTTTGCTTTCACTTTAATCTTAACATAACAAATCCACATTCTGTATGCTCGTATGATTTTTTATTTTAAATTAGGCAGTGGTAAATAAAATAAGGCAAAGAATTGTTAGTCCCGACTTTAAATTGGTAATAAAATAGTTCTTTTTTTTCGTACCCTGATTATAGCCTCTCTGAAAGTGTTGCTTATCTGGTTCTTCCACTAAATTTCAATTAATAAAGGTAAAATAATTAATTTTTTTTTACTTATCATTGTTTGTTGCCCTTTCCGATGGCTTTTAGTTATTAAATTAAGCAAAACTCGTGTTTTGTAGTTCATCCCATCAGAATAGAGCCTATATAAAATTTAGATAATAACTATATATAAAATTTAGAAAAAAGTCCAGTTTGATTTGGATTTGTGCAGAATTTATCATATTTTTAATGCAATTATAATTATGTGAAATGAAGATAAATATAGAGAAATGCACCCGCGAAAACAGAACACACATTAATAAACTATAGGGAGAAATTATTTTGTGAAAATTGAGCAATATTCTAATTAGCGATATTAGTTTCTACGATATTTTGTTATTATAATTTTGTAATATGAAATGAGTTCCGATTGCATCACATACATTAACGCCAGAATTTTAATAATGAGATCATGTGAAAAATGCTCCCATTCAGAAAGTGCTTAGATGTTTACTTTTAAACTAAGTGAAGATAATTATCCACTTACATTTAAAAAGAAAACGTTTTAACTTAATTCCACACCCAATTAGAATTTTCTGTTTAGAATATTTTAATGTGACTATAAATGATTTTCTTAACAAGGAATAATGAAATCATGTTAATATCGCCTTTTAAATAAAAAATATCGTCTTTCCTGAAAGGATGACTAGGCGTCGGAAGAAATCTGGAAATGGATTGGGCTAAAATTTGTCGCTTCTGGGTTACCACTTTAACGCCTAAACTTGAAAAAGATCAAATATTTATTATACCTGTATCGTTTACAATATAACTCGTTTTTTTAACTTGATACGCCAACGAAACATAAGAATTTGTGAAACTCCGCAAGCAGGCTATACCCAGCAAGATGCATATTTTACATTAAATATAGACAAATAAGGGATAACTATCTCGTGATATTAATTTTCTGAAATTTGTGTTAGACTCACAACTAGTTAAAATTTATTAATTGCAGAAAATTTTTATGAATGGTAAATTTAAACACGAATAATAAACTCTTCCTAGAGCCTGTTCACTCTCATAAGCGGAGGGATACACCGAAAGTCTTCCGGTTTTGGGATAATCCTTTCTGCAAGATTTTCATTAAAGTCGAATTTTCACATTTCAATGATGTAGAATGTCAATTATGAAATTATTAATTTACTATTAGTCACAGAAATTAGTATTATAAAAGAAATGACTGTAAATTTTGTATATTAAAGAAAACTTTTATTACGTTACACTAAATTATTAAAAATTTATAATTCAATTGCTACAGATACAGATCCAATTTCGTGACTTAAAATTACTGATTCTAATTACATGGTGGTCACTCTTATTTTGTTTGGACGAGATTAAAGCAATTCTTTTCGACCAAATGTTAGCTTCGTATGTTGTTGAATTAATAAAGTCTTTATAGAAAACAATATTTATTGATAATATAAGTATACTCGTAGCTTACTACATCCACGTATCTACGTTCTACAAAATAATAATGTTTACATCACAAAATCGAAACTAAAACATAACCGCTGTTGCCATTCATAATTTTTACAATATATATGCGCTTACGGTGGGCCAAAGCGCTTACATTCGAACTAAATAATCGCTGTTGCCATTCGAAATTTACAATTGCGCTTACATTCGACCATCCTGACCTTTCAATTGAACTAAACTTTAAAATACATTACAATAAAATTAACTGGACTAAAAATATGAAATATTGATAAGTTTCTAACAGTTTATAAAATCATTATAAAGCAGTGGTCTACGTACAGTTCGTTTGGGCATTTGCCTTCTGGGTTCTTCATCAGAATCTTCGCTGAAATTATCATCATCTTCATTCCAGCTTCTCCAAGCTTTTAATTGACTGACATGAGCCGTTGTGGCATATAGGCGGCCATCGTTAGCCTCTAATTGAGAGATTCTACATGTATCGCTAGGAAGTACTTCTGTGACAACCATAGGTCCTCGATACCGTGGTTGAGTTTTCGTTGACTCCCCTGTCGCCCTTGGAAGTCTTCTGATTACAACGATTTCGCCCTTATCAAACGCTAGTGTTCCAGATTTCTTTTTGTCACAATGTGCTTTAACTTTCTCTTGCTCTTTTTCGATTTTTTCTCCTGTTTCTAGTTGTAGCTTCCTTGGATCATTCCATTTTCAACCTCTTCTTCAGCAAACAACCTTATAATTCCATCCTTAAATCTTGGTATATAGCCATGAAGAATTTCAAAAGGTGTTTTTCCAAGAGTTTTGTTCACGGTGTTGTTCAAGTTTCTTTCGACTTCCTTAATCCTACTGTCGCAATCCTTTTGATCAACTTTTTCGATCGACGTAACTATAGTGGACAATATTGTTCGATTTGTTCTCTCTCAACCATTCCATTTACTTGAGGATGGGAGGTAGAATTCAATATGTGCAAGATGCCATTTTCGTTGCAATATCTCTGAAAATACATTGAAGTGAAACAGGAACCTCTATCCGATATGAAGCGATTCGGTAATCTAAAATCTTCAACGAAATTCTTCACTGATTTCAAAACATTCTTAGACGCCGTGTCTTTCACAGGATAGAGACGTACAAATCTTGTCATGTTATCAATAATAACAAGTAATCCTTTATTTCTTTTGAGACTGGTTACAAAGGGGCCTAAGTTATCAAGATGTACTATTGCAAATGGTCTTTTTCCTGGTGGAATAGGATGGAGAAGGCCTTGTTTCTTCCCACCTGGAACATTGCTTACTAAACATTCGAAGCGCATCGATATATGACGACGAACGTATCTCTTCATAGCAGGAAACCAATACAACTCCTTGATTTTAGACATAGTCTTATCTACAGCAAAGTGTCCCTTAAGGTCGTGAAATTTTACAGCCATGCTTTTCCTCATGCTTTTTGGTATGACAAAAAGAAGTTTTTCCTTTTCTCCTTCATTAATGACACAAAACAGTCTGTTTCTTTTCAAAACATAATTCTGGGCCTTTTGTTTTTCTTCTTTGGTCCTGTTTTCTGCATCCTTCTAGAGAATCTTAATCAATTCCTTCAAAGTATTATCTGCATGCTGTATCATAAGTACTTGATCTTCGACACTCAATGTTAAACGAACTTCCAACTTATTTTCTAACAAAGAACCCAGGGTATCTGAAGGGTTCAAAATTGGAGCCCTACTGATTGCATCGATATGAGACATTTTAGCACCCGGCCCGAATTTTAAAATCAAATTCCTGAATGAGGAGACTCCAACGTGCAATTTGTGAGTTATTTGATTTCTTAGCATTCATTTAAATTAAAGCTTGACAGTCTGTAACTACAGTAAAACTGAAGCCCAACAAAAATTGTCTAAGTCGTTCAAGTGTCAATTGCTATTAATTCCAGCTTACTCGAATGATATTTATTTTCAGTCTCTGTAGTCTTCTTACTCACACAGTAAACTAAATGCCATTTGTTATCGTTTCCATGCTGAAGCAACATACCATCTGCGCATGCATCGGTGTGAACTTCAGTTTTCGCTTCAGGATTACAAAGAGCCAAAATTGGTTGATTCGTTAACTCACGTTTTAAGGTTTCAAAAGCTTCATCTTGGTCTTTTTCCCATTTGAAGCTTTCATTCTTTTTTGTCAGCTGCGTTAAGTATAGAGCTTTAACGGCATAGTTTGGAATGAATCTTCTAAAGAAACTTGTTAATCCAAGAAATCGTCTAACATCGTGCACATTTTTAGGTTGGGGAAACTTAGATATAGCTTCTACTTTTCTTGATCCAGGCTCAATTCCATTTTTATTTATAATAAATCCTAGATACTCCACTTCCTTCTTTCCAAACTCACATTTAGGTAATTTCAGAGTTAAATTTGCGGAGAGTAATGCTTTAAATACTTCAGTTAGCTTCCGTATCATTTCTCCCCACGTTTTTGCTATAACAAATATGTCATCCAAGTAGCATAATATACCATTGTTGTACAGTCCGCAAAAAAAAAAAAACGAATCACCCTGAATAACTTTCGTTCTAATGATCGGATTTTCACGAACTAAGTGTCAATCTTAATGGTTCCTGGGGGTGACCTCAAATATGTTAATTAGTTAGTGCTAACTATTAATTAAGTTACGAAATCAGACACAAAAACGTACTTTCTCTGAATAAACAAATAATTTTTTTTTTACATATTTGGAATCTAGACACAAAATTTTAAAAAAATTGGGTGGTAAATTGGG
Organism: Parasteatoda tepidariorum; assembly: GCF_982258835.1. Lineage (NCBI taxonomy): Eukaryota > Metazoa > Arthropoda > Arachnida > Araneae > Theridiidae > Parasteatoda > Parasteatoda tepidariorum. The sequence continues at coordinate 119,886,272 of NC_141757.1, read as the reverse complement.
CCGCAATAAAGGTTTATATATTTGGCGATAGTCCAGAAAACCGCCAAAAAAAGTCGCCTGCGCAAATAAATATTTTAAGATAACCCATTGACTAATTCAAAAGAGGAGTGCTTAATTTTACTAGGTTGCTACGCAACCAAACTCTGATAGTAAAAAAATTGAAATAATGTTCAGTGATTGCTCGGAGAGGTTTAATTTATTATTAATAGAAAATATCTCGAGGTTTCTAGGCAATAAACAATTTTTTAGGGGATTTCTGTCCATAGAGCAAAAAAAAAAATAATTTTAATCTCCTTTGAAAAGTAAATTTGAATCGATTTATAAATTATTTATGATAGTTTTTAGAATTTAAATACATGAACTTTTTATCTGGTATTATTTAGATTACACTGTTTTTACTATATTTATTCGAGGATTTTGTACTAAAATCAAATGAACATAACTTATTATAGCTATATACAAAATTTTAGGGATAATCATTTTTACAGCTTTAATCGAGTCTTCTAGGCAAGAAAGTTTGAAGAAAAAAAAAGTGCTTGAAAAATAAAATGTAGATTGTATAACAGTTCTAATGCACATTCACAAGGTTTTCTATAATTTACGATATTTCTTTTGTCTATAACTCAAGGAATTGCTGAATGTTTAGTGGCATTTTAAAAAGATTGAAATATGTTATGTTTAAGAATAAGATATTGAAATAATATGTTGCATATTGTAGGATTCATTGTTTAAAAAATCGCTTCCTTCTACTAGATATTTAGGTTACATCGTTTTCTTTGGATAAAGATGATTAGAAAATAGCATCCTCATGTTTCGATACATTCTGAAACTTATACGTTCGCAAATTCACCATAAAATGTCGCACAGCATATTCTTCAATTACGATAAGCTACATTCACCACCAAATACTGCTACTATGGTTATTTTTGTTTTCTTATATATATCTGATACTCTTTTTTTTAAACAGAGCTCGTAAGATCCTTAAGATACTGAAATGGGGGCACAAAAACTTAAAAGATAAAATATTTAATTTCATTAACTCAAAATATCTGGTGTCAAAATATTAATTTTTAAGTTAAATATAACTTTTACAATATTGATGTTCTTACGTTTTTAAAGACCACATGAATCCTGATAAAATATTAAAATGCACATGTTTACCTTAACGAGTGTAAAATCCTTATCAAAATAAGGATCAAGACCCAAATGTAAAACAGTATAATTGACGATAAAAACTCAACTGGCTTCAAAACATATGAAGAGGGAAGTAAAAGTCGACATGTTTCGAGATTTCAAATATAATCGCCCATTTTCAAGACTTGTCAGGCTTGGATAACTTGTGACTTTTATTATTGGACGTTCAAAACATGTCTATTTTTATTATCATCTATTATTTTTTTAAATCAATGAAGTTTTTATATTTTCGATTCAGTTTCTTGGGATTATCCATTTAGTTACACAACATATTAAATTATTTCACTCGATATTAAAATAAGTTTTACATATGTTATAGGCACAGGTTCTTAGATTGAAAAAATAATAATTCACTACTTTGTAAAAAAATCAATGCAGTAAAAAAAAATTTTTTTTTTTTCGCTGCAAGCCGTAACATTTTAAATTAAGGTCATAAAAAAATTCCGTTTACAATTGAAATTTCAAAAGTCGAATGTGAAAATGGAATGTCCCCTAGTACCAGGAATCGAAATTAAATAGTTACAAGAACAACTTTTTTAAACAAGTTAGCGTTTCCGTCCTACTCGAATATGTTTGAAAAGGTATTTCTTATATATCGATTCCAAAGTTTATTCTACATATATTTCAGGGTATACTTTCGGAGTATTTCGATCGAGTTTATTTTTACACCCTTATTTGCTTAAAATTATTAAATAATTTACTTAAAATAAATTATTCAAGCTACATGATGTAATGCATTTATAGTATAATAATAAACGGAGCTTCCAACGCATATCCTTAACCTTAATACCGCTATCATTAAATAAATGGAATAAGCTTAGATAAATAATAAAAGTTAATTTTTCCCTCGTTTTAATTTTCAAGGAATAATATGTTTCGATCAAACAGATTTCATTCTAGAAATAGCGAAATTATTGAGTAAGTCCCTTGGAGCAATATCATTCTTATCCTCTTTTGACGAAATATAGGAAAGATTAGTTTTCACAGTTTCTGTAAAACGTATGTTAGCCTACTTGCCACGTTTTTTTAAAAAATTTTTTTTTATTAAAATAAGTTCGGAAAGTGTGTATTTTTTATAGCATTTTTTTAAAAATCAGATGACTCTAAAATTGGCACAGCTTCGGAATCCTTACAAATTTCAATTTTTAGTATTTCCTGCTTAACAAAATAAGGCATTTTCCTGATAACAAATTATACTACAATAATATCTTGGAAATCATGCTAAAGTAAAAAATTAAACAAAATAGTTTAGTATATTATCAGAAAAAAAATATACTTGGTATCATAAAGAGTAAAAGATATAATGAAATAATTAGTGAATCACACGTGGTCAGATAATTAAAAATTTAATTTCACAACTAAGATAGTAGGACGTCATTAAGATACTGAGATATTTTAAGATACTAAAAAAATTGGCTACGTATTCCACAGCTTTTTATGTTCGGTATCTTTATCACTTTGTAGTGACTTATAAATCATCAACACTATTTTAGATAATCTAAGTTGAAGTCACAAGAAACAAAAAAAAAGACAATCAATAATTTATATTCTTTTTTCAAAAAAAATAGTATGCTAAGTAAATAATCAGCTGTTTTGCATTAAATAATTTTAAACAGCAGAATGTTTTTAATTTCTTAACAAGGTTTCATTCTTAGCTAGCAGACAATAATTCTTTAAAAAAACTCGACTATAATTTAGAAAGGAAACCTAAATTAAAGAAAATCTAAATTAAAGTTCTAAAAAAATTTATTAGTATATTAATGAAGAAATAATAAATGTAAAATGGTAGAGAATAAGATTTTTAAAATGTTAAAATTTAATTAAATAGTTGGTAAAATAGTTCTGCGACACACTTCCGGAAATTTCTTTTAAGATTAGGATGATATAGGAAAAACCAACAAATGAAGAAGCATTTCATAGATATTTCTTAGAAATAAAATTTTAAACGTTTTAATTTAGATTGATTGGTAACAGTAGCTTACTACCTAACAATAGGAAGTCATCTAACAATACATTTAGTTACCTGGTCTTTGAGTCTTCTCTGGAAAAAGTTTTGAATTTGTTAGTATCTGTTCAACGCCTTGTTTCTTTGACAAAATTATAAGGTCAGTGTTTGTTGTTATCCGTTTAAACTACAATTAATTGCATATAATAATGCTTTTTCTTCTCATTGTGAAAAAAAGAATTCAAAATATGGTCATTGAAGTAACGCTTTATTTATTTTAAGCATCATAACATAAGCAAGTACTGAGATTAGGGGGTGTTTATTAACTGGATTACCGAACGATGAAAAACCAATGAGTAAACAAGTGTTCCTTTACTGGGATTTTTTCAAGTTAATGAAAATAAAAGAAAAATTTTATTTTTCTGTACCTTTTGTCATATTATAAATCAAATTTATGTTAAAAAAAAAAAAAAAAAAAAAAAAAACTTCTAACCAGTGAAGGAACAGACATGTTCCTTCACTGAGAATAGATTTCCCAGTGAATGAATAGTATGTGTGAAATATGATTTTACATGGATAATTAGTAGTTCAGCGACATAGAGGTCTCCTAAAATTCAGTTAAATGTTGTATGAATAATTCCTATAACAATTTCATTTAAATATGCAAATTTAATTGCTAAATTTATTTAAAGAATTATAATAATAATTAATTTATTATTTATCTTAATAAATGTAGTGATTAGTTATTACATCATACCTTAGACACCTTAATAAACTATGTTTATTAACTAAATATAACAACTAAATATAATAATAAAAGCTTGAATGGAAAATTTCTTTGCAGGATTTTGTGCCAATAATTAGCTAAATTATTATCTTATTGCCGTCTTTAATGTCCTAACGGGAACTGGTAGGAAAAATCCATTTAAAGACAATTATCTAGGTGAAAAATGGGTGAAGTTTTTTTAAGGCGACATCGACCGATAACTCAGTGCAATGCGAAGATAATTTCAAAAGGCAAAACTTCCCTTAGAGAATAATATTCGAAATACTGGTTTTAAGAACTTCAGAAGAATCTTTAAGCGGGAAGTAGCCCTGGCATCATTTTATAAAGTGATTGCATTTACAATGCGAATCAAGGGCGGCGCCAGTAGGGGGTCAGGGGGGCAGGAGCACCCCCGTCGGGCATGGCCAGCCCTCCCATCGGGAAAAATTTAAAGTCTCGTCGGGAAAATAGTCTGGTCACATTTTTTTTTTCTAAAAAAAGTCAAAAATTCATTTACAAATGCCTAATAAAAATTTTTGTAGTTGACTTTTTATTTATTTATTTTTAAGAATTAGTAACAAAATTTAGTAAAATATATTGTAAATTCTATGTAATTGTAGTTTCACTCCACTACTCCTAACTTTGCTCATACATTGTTAAACTAGAGTCCGGATGCGATTAGACATGGTTGAAATTGAAGACTTTTCGAAGACCCATAGAAATCCTTTCCCCTCAAACACATCTTGATTTTCTTGGAAACTTATCTTTCAAACTGCTATTCTTTTTTCTGGAGAACTGAGGAGGGGATGGATAATCACCCCTCTTTACTGGGAGAATAACTGACAAAAGCCTGAGGGACAGAGAGAGAGAGGCAGGTCCTCTTTACAAATTCTTTTTTATGTAACATGTTTATTAATGGTTTATGGGATCACATAATTGCTTTGTGAAATTTTCAAGCAAAATGAAAGTAAAAGAATAAAATAAAAAAAATTCAGTTTTAATTTTTTCATTTTTTTTTAATACTTTTAAATGAGGAAAATCATTTACTTATTCGGATTCAAGGTTTATATTTTAATCAACGCATTAAATAAGCAGTCGGAAAAAAAAGAAAAACAAACAGTAACAAAATATTTGTAATTTATTTTAATTTTTTTGGCAGATTTAATTTATTATTATTTTTTTATCATTTTCTTAGTAGTAAAAAGATTGTTGATTGATTCAGAGAAACAATTACTGTCCGTATTCAATATCTTAAAATATATATTAATCAACGTAATAGATTCTCATTGACTTATTTTATGTACAGTGTATGAAATGGAAAAAGGGAACACCTTGATTAACTTTTGATTTAATCGTATATTCACGTATAAAGAGTCAATACCATATTTTTACGAAAAAGAGCACTAAAGCGCATTTTGTTCAGGATAAACGTGCAAGTTTGTCAAAAGTTTAGTTTTAGGTTTTTAATTTTCAAAATGCGGAAACAGCCGCAATCTGGAAGATAATAGTGTCCAAAGTTATGGCAAAAAGAGAGATGGAAAGTTAGGGTCCTTTAATTTTAACTTCATACTTCGATTATTGCGCATTATCTCGAGAACTTCTTGAGTGTATTGAAAAATGTATACATTAAATTACAAAAAAAAAAGAAGAAGAAAAATTATGCACAAATTTTTAAGCAAAAATAATTTTAAATAATTATTTGTTATTTTTTACTAGTTTACTAAATAATAATAAAATATATTGAATTGTATGCTCTACATATTTTTACATCCTTTTAATTTCAAAACACAAACTTTCAGAGCAATCGATCGATTAGTTTCTGAGTTCAAATTTTAAAAACGTCGGTTTGTTTAAATTTCATTTATCTTTAATTATTCAATCAATTTTATTCAAATTTTGTATTTTGCAATTTAAAATTACCATCCACAAAATAATATAAAAATTTGTATATCTTGCTATTTTATTTTATTCTATCCGTCGTTGAACAGCTGACCTAATTTTCGGGTTTACGACTACTAAAGTTTAACTCCGTAGCCTTGTAATTTTGAACCAGAGCCGTTTTTAAGGATGGGCCCATTGGGCCCTGGCCCAGGGCCCCGAGTTCTGATGGGGCCCCCGAAAAGTCTAAAATCTCATTGCATTAATTTTTTTTTTTTTTTTTATAACTCAAGAGGGCCACCAGATCCCACTTTTTTCTTCTTTTTTTAAAGTTTTATTCAGAGATTTATTCAGATTATTTTTTCTTTTTTACATAGTTGGATGCTTTTCAAAACCTAATCGAAGTGCTTACAAACATAAAATAATTGTTATTCTTCACTTTTCTAACCAAAAGAGCAATAAAACGCTTTTTCTACTGATGAAAATGTCCCCACTTTCGTAGCTACCACCCACAGAGTTGTTAAATAGCCTCCTCACTTTACACTGTGAGAATATGTTTTTAGCTTCTTGATATTGCCTAGGGGCTCTTTTCTCCTAACTTCGGAAATATCAGATATCCACAGAAACACCCTTTTGTTTGATTTCTGGTCATAAATTTCTAAGAAGAAAACATTTCTAGGGCTGTAGATAGGGGGAGGGTCTTGTTAGAATCTGTCTTGAGATTTCCATACTGTCCTTAAATTGGGACTCGTTCCATTCGAATTTTTCTCTCTTACAAAATTTTGAAGGTATTTTTTCTAATTTATTATAAAAGGTTTCTTTCCTTTAATCATCCTAAATGTTTCAACTAGCATAATTGTTTACTTTATTTAATTATTGTAGTTGATTTAATTCTGTTATTTTTCAAATCAATCGTAAGAGAATGAAATAGGAATTTCTATATCAACTTTTTGTAGGATATTAAGAAGACATAAATCTTTCACATGGAGGTAAGCAAATGTTTCTATTAAATCAATTTTGGTAAATCAATCAAAACGTGAAAGATTTGAGCAGTTTTTTATATATACATTGAGATTTTTTTGTTTTGTTTATTTAAATGGCGGGCCACTATTCAATTCCCTCTTTGACTGGCCTGTTTGCCAAAACTCTTGATTTGGTCTGTTCCGGATAAAATTGATATAACAAATGTAATTTAATTTTAATTTTACTTACTGCTAATAGCAGTGGCGTGCCAGCCGGGGGGGGGCAGAGGGGGCAGTCGCCCCCTCTGACATTTTAGTGAGGGGGCAAACAATATATTTCGCCCCTCCTTAAATTTAAACATTCGAGAAAATAAAAGCAAGTAAAATTCCGAGTAAAAAATAGTCAAAAAGTAAAATTTTAGAAAAAAGTAACTTTTTAGTTGAACTTTGTAGCTATTTTCCAAGTAAAAAACCTAATTTTCCTCTGAAATTAAAGTAAGAGGTAATAATAAATATGAAGGCAAGAAATAAATTTAGGTAAAATTGGTAATTTTAGGAAAAAAAAATTTTTTTTTTTTTCAATTTTGAAACTATTTTTTAAAAAGAAAACCTTATTGTCTTCTGAAATTTAATAAAAGGGCCTATATTGCGTTTCGCCCCTTCTGAAATTTAGACATTCACAAAAATAAAGTCAATTTAAATTAGTAAACTTAAAGGAAGAAAAAAACTTTTTTCAACTTTGAAGCGATTTTCTAAGAAAAAAACTTTATTTAATTCTGAAATTTAAATGAAGGGTGAGTAATGTACTTCGCCCCTCTTGAAATTTTGCCATTCGTGATAATAATGTCAAGTTAAATTGATAACTTTAGAAAAAAATAACCATTTCTTTTTCAACTTTAAGGTTATTTTCGAAATCAAAAATTACTTATTTTACTGTGAATTTAAATTGAGGGGGCGAATAACGTGCTTCGCCCCTTCTGAAATTTAGTCATTCTTGAAAACATAGTTAAGTTCAATTGGTAATTTCAGAAGACGAAAAAAGAACTTTTTCTCAACTTTGAAGTTTTTATAAAAAAAAACACTATTTTCTTTTGAAATTCAATTGAGGGGGCGAATAGTGTTCTTCTCCCCTTCTAAAATTTAGCCATTCGTGAAAATAAAATTAAGTTGGTAATTTGGAAGAAAAAAAAAGAACTTTTTTTTTTTAAAAAAAAAACAACATTTTTTTTGTCTTAAATTTAATTGAAGAGGCTAATAGTGTACTTAGCCCTTTATAAAATTTAGATATTCGTGAGAATGAAGTCAAGTTCAATTGGTAACTTTAGAAAAAAAGATCCATTTCTTTTTCTACTTTAAAGCTATTTTCGAAATTAAAAACTTTATTTTACTGTGAATTGAAATTGAGGGGGCGAATAATGTGCTTTCACCCCTTCTGAAATTTTGCCATTCGTGAAAATAAAGTTAAGTTAAATTGGCAATTTTAGAAAGAAAAAAAAGAACCCTTTTTCAACTTTAGTTGTTGTTTTTTTTTAAAAACACTATTTTCTTCTGAAGTTTAATTGAGTAATATTTAGACATTTAGACCAGTTTTGATATTTAGACATTCATGAGAATGAAGTCAAGTTAAATTGATAACTTTAGGAAAGAAGCACTATTTTTTCCCCTTTAAAGCTATTTTCTAAGTAAAAAACTTTATTTACCTCTGAAATTTAATTGAAGGGTGAAAAATGTGCTTCGCCCCTTCTGAAATTTAGCCATTCGTGAAAATAATGTCAAGTTAAATTGATAACTTTAGAAAAAAAGCCCTATTTTTTTTCTACTTTAAAGTTATTTTCGAAATCAAAAACTTTATTTTACTGGGAATTTAAATTAAGGGAGCGAAAAATGTGCTTCGCCCCTTCTGAAATTTAGCCTTTCGTGAAAATAAAGTTGAATTGATAATTTTAGAAGAAAAAAAATTTCAACTTTAAAGTTTTTTTTTTAAACATTTTTTTCCTCTGAAATTTAATTGAGGGGGCGAATAGTGTTCTTAGCCACTTCTGAAATTCGGAAATTCGTGAGAATGAAGTCAAGTTAAATTGGTAACTTTTGAAAAAAAGTACTGTTTTTTTTTCTACTTTAAAGCTATTTTTGAAATTAAAACTTTTATTTTCCTCTGAAATTTAATTGAAAGGCGAATAATTTGCTTTGCCCTTATTGAAATTTAAACATTCGTGAAAATAAAATTAAGTTAAATTGATAATTTCAGAAAAAAAAACTGTCTAAAAAACTTTCTTAAGACAAAGACTTTTTTTTCACGTATAACTTTCTATATAATTAAAAGAAAATCTCATCCCAACTTCATCTCTTTTGCCCTTCCCTGGCGGAAAGAGTAATAAAATTCAACCTTCACTGATAAAAATTGGTTTCAAAGACACCCCTGACTTTCAACAATTTCCTTTCCACCCACTTTGGCATATAATTCTGGTGGCCAAACCCCCCACCAAGACAGTTATTTGACTCCTCAAAAACAGCCACCTCATGTTACACACTGTGGGTAAAAGTACTTTGCTTCTTAAATTTTCATTTTTATGGCCTTTAGCTCCTTTGTCCTCTTTTTAAAATGTCAGATATCCACAGAAACATATCTTATTTGGATATCTCTTCGTAAATCGTCTCAAACAAGCAATTATCTAGATTTTCTGAGAAAACAGGTGTTTTAAGCTTTTAAGGGATCTAAACTGGGGAGGACTTGTTGACATTTTCTCTGGTCTGGTCTTTTTGTGATGAGACATTTCTTAGACTAACGTAAATAAACGCTCTCTGTTAAATTTTTTTTAGCTCTTTTAGTTGCATAATTTAAGTTATCAATTTCAAAAGAAAGCATATTTTTTTATTTTGTTTAATTGTTTTAAATTATTTGATTGTTTTTTTTGTTGTTGTTGTTGTCGTTATTTTTTTTACATCAGTTTGATAAATTAAATAACAAGGAAACGTAAAATACATATCGAAGGAGGTAAGCAAATGTTTTCATTTCATTAAATTATTTAATGCTTTAATAATTATGCATTTATGTACTATTTGAATTGTTTCAGATAGTTGTTCGTATATCAAATACATTTAAATAGTACATTAGTTCATGATTTTACCGTTTGTTGTTGGTGTATGGATTAGTTTATGTTACGAATTTAATTTTTTTTAATTGTTAAATAATATTTTGAATTCTTTTTACTTTTAAAAACTTTGTTTTTATTCGAAAATGAAATTCAACCTTTAATTTTTTAAGAAAATCCCAGTCAATAAAAAAATAATAAATAAAGTACCTTGAAATAAAAAATTTGTTTTCGTATTTTCGATTATTCTTTCAACTTTTAGGAGGTACATTTTAATATCGGTTCCTTAAGATCATCAATGCCTTTATTTTATTGAAATTAATTTTCTTCTGCTCTTTTGGCACAAAAGTGATATTCATTGCAGATTAATATACTAAAAATAAATAAATAAAAATGACCGAAAACCTATTGATTCTAAAAACAGGAAAATAACACGATTGAGAATGCATCATATCAGCTCTGAAAGGTGTTTTTCTTTTTCCTTTTTCCAATTTTTTAAATTTACTATTTTATTTTTATCTTATATGATAACTATTATTATATTATGTATATCGTATGATTACGTAGAGCAGAACTCTAACACCAAATCTGTTATACATTTACTCTCTCTCATGTGAAACAAACCAATTAAAAAAAAACATTATACACCAACAATAATTTGTATAAATAAGGATAATTCGTTTAAATAATGATAATTTTTATTTTAATACAAACAAATTAACTACCATTTTTATTTTTAACAATAAAAATGTTAAAAAATTATTCTTTAAAAAAGGTTCATTAAAAATTTTCATAATATTTTATTATTCTCAGTAATAAAAAAACTTATTTTTAAGAATGGGGCAATATTGGAGGGTAAAACACATTCCGTAACATTGGAGGGGGAAAAATTATCCGCGTAATTTTTGTAGTCTTTTTTTTTTTAATCATAATTTCATAGGATGCTAAAATTGTGTTAATTAACTTTGTGAAAGCTTTTTTCATGAATATTTCTTCTGAATTTAAAGTATTAATTTTCAAAATTTTAATGCTGAAATTATAAATGTTGTTGATGGAGATTAAAAAATTAATGCGATCAATACTATTGTAATTCATCATTTCTTAAAAATGTGAATATTTCTCTTTATCAATTGAATATTTTTATTTTCCGTTTTAAACATGACAATTACGACTTAAATCCAGATAAATTAAACTGGAACAATATGAGAAAAATACTACACATAAAACTACTTAAATTTCATTTATTTTTCCGCATTTTGTGTCATATTATATGTTATATATGTATTATGTGTTATATATGTTATATATATGTTATTGTGTTATATTTTTGTTTATTTTATTTTTCTCTTTAAAAATCCGAAGCAAATAAAATTCATTGTCAAGACAAGCCATTAAAAAGAATTTTTTATTTAGGAAAAAAGCTGTATAACCTTTTTCTTTGGTATTATATTTGCTTTGGAATTTCAAATAAATAAATAGTTCCCTGTCATGATTGTTTACTCATATATGACGTCGCGAATATATATATATTTACATGCCTTTCTGATCAGAAGTTTCAATAGGCAAATTATTCAAAAAAGAATCTTCTTTAAAATATAGCCATATTTTTAGGTCCCTGTACACACTGGAGTAACGTAACTTTATTTTTAGCTCGATGTTAATTATATAACTGATGAATATTTTTTTTATAGTGGCTTTTTAAAAGGAGAGCATATGTGATACATAAAACCGTAAAATTCCATCCAATTTCTATAAAACGTGTTGAAAATTTTTAATTTGAAATCAATAAGTAATTTCATTTTTTATAATTATATATTAAACAGATTCAAGAAGTTTTATGAAACTGACACTTCATGACTTGCATTATAATTAGCTTGTTGACTAGGGATACTTTATTTAAGACTTTTTATGATTACTTTATTTATTTAATTTTAAGTTATGAGCTTCCATTGCCCATAAGTGATATATGCGCCAGTTTTATAAACTTAATTTATACAACAATACAGATATTTACTAAAATTGTCTGAAAAATTAAGTTTAAAAATAATAATAAAGTAATAACTTAGTTAATTAAATTAGCTCCAACTGTTATTATTCTTTTTTTAATAGTACAATATCATTTAATCTAATACGTCATATGGTAACCATATTATATATAGACAGAGCTATACTTTCTTCAAAGTTTACATTTTATATTAAATTTGTTAATTAATATTTACATTTTATATTAAATTTTATATTTTGATTTTATAAAACCTTCGAAATACAATTTTCAGTGTCTGACCTGTTAATTCCATCATACCTGTCTTTCTGTATACCGGATAATAATAATAATCTGAATCAAAATATTTTGGTTTTATTTGATGGCCTGTAGCCTTAATAGCTTTGTTTTTAAAAAAAAAATTTGATAGACAATATCAATGAAACTTTGGCGTTAAGATTGTTGTTGTTATAAGATTGTTGTTTCATCAATTAACATAAATAACGCACGTCGCATGTCGTTTTTATCATCAGTTCTCAAATTCCTTTTATCCAATTTTAAAAGTTCTATAACTAATTTGTTTTTCGTTTAGTTTGCGTAACATAATAATACTATAACCTATAGTTCAATTAAAAATTAAAAATTAACTTCAGAAATATTTTTAGAATTTTGAAATTTATGTACAAAAAAAAAGTTATTTCTTATAAAATAATTCCAGAAAGCTAAAAATATGCAAAAATGAATATAGAAGTATGCACCAAAGAAAAAAATGGGATAATTTATTTTAAGATTTCGTCTGAAAGAGAAAAAAGAAGTCCCTGGGCAAAGTAGAAGTCGGGAGCCATCACCGATTTTATAGTTAATACATTCAATGTCAATTTCTCTTCTACTAATCAATTTTCAGGATCTCTTAAAACGAAAATCTTCGCTTAAGTTCCAATTGTTCATGCGATTTCCTGACAATTTTGAGGAATCTCAGCTAAAATTATTAATTGTAGCATTTAGAAGAAGCAAACACATATTCATCGTCGACATTGACACCCAAATCTTAAAAAAAAGTTTAAAACATTGCTCAATTTCATAAAGAATTATTAAAATAATTGAATATCCATTTAGTAGTAAATTATATTTAGTTTTTTTTTTTGCATCACATTATTTTTACTAGAAAAGCGATAAAAACAAAGATAAAAGAAAGCTATTGTCTTTTCATATTCTAATTGGTCAGTTAAATGTGAAAATTTACGGAACATGTACAGAAACGGCTAAACCGTGCAAACACAAATTATTATTTTGTTCAAATTTTAAAGTTATTTCGTTACTTGAGTGGTGAGGTTTAGCACTTTCTTGCAATATCTCGCATGCTCACGCACTTTTAATTTTTGATTCTGTGCAGTGCAGGTAATAATTATTTATGTACGTGAACTAGCAAGAGGCTAAAGTTTTCTATTTTGTAGCAAAATCAAACAATGTATTGAGCGTAAATAAATAAATAAACAAAGCGAGCACTCTTAGATCAAACAATCGCATTTTCATAGGACTCAATTCGGATAGTTCGGGAACCTGACTTTAAATATGCGAAATAATTAGTGTAAGGGTAGACGATTTTAAGAGTCAAGAAATTTCCCCCACGAAAACGTACTTGCTTTGAATAAACTTTTTCAATCAACGTATGCAGATTCTTGACCCTTAAAATAATGGGATAGCTGTAATCTGGAAGGAAAAAAAACAGTTCGACAATTTAGTCAGAGCAGTTAGAGCCTTCTTATGTTTGCGATTTGAATATTTTTGTTATACACAGAGCTGACGATTCTAAGGTTGTTCAGTGATGATCAGTAATCTTTTAATTTATTCCTTTTTTTTGTGCGTCAGACATAGTTTAATGCATTTTTTGCAGGTATATCTGGCTCAGTAATTACGATTTTTGTCTGACATTATTTACTTTCTATATTTAGTCATGTATTATTGAAATGCTTTTTCCGAACATTTTAATTTTCAAACTTCGTAGTTTACTTTGATTATTTGTCAGTTATTTTTAAAAATAATTTTTTTTCGGATTTTTATTTTCTCTATAATAATTTCTATTCCTCTGTCCTTGTTATTTCTCAAACATTTTTAAGCTAAATGGAAATTTTGTGATTAATTTTGTGACCAGTAACTCTTTATTCTCATTAATAAAATAATAAGTCTTAATAAAAACTATGTTATAATACAACAAATTTTTAATAAGTACAGCAAATTTTTCAGATTTAGTCTTTGTTTAGTTGCAATAATTTTTTTAGATTTCATTTTTATCGGATTTTTGCTTTTACGCTTATGTTAATGATATTTTTGTTAATTGTTTTCTCTATATTTTGTTAGAACATTTTAAATTCTTTAAATATATTTCATTCAATTTATACTTGAAAATTTTTAAATATTTTAAAAGTATATAACATAATTTCCCAATATCATTTGGTTTTTCGAAAGATTCTTTTAAATTTCCATTAGTCTTTTTCGCTCCACAATTTTGTTTCAAATAGCTATAATTCAAAAAATAATATTGCATTGTTAAGTTAAAAAAGCACGTAGCCTCTAATATACAATAAAATTTTTGGTTATAATTTTATAATGTGTTTAGATTATACTTCTGTAAATAAGAAACATATTTAAATATGGCGAGCTGGAAATTAATTCCTTCATTTGTTTTAATTTTTTCATCCCTAGTCCTTTATCATGAAAACTTAATATGATAAAGTTAATTCTACTTCATTCAATTACTGCATATTTATATGTTTAAAATTGTATTTTTTTTTCTTTGTATACATTTTAAGTTTTACCTTGGAATTAACCAGAGAAATCAGAAGACTTGTTAAAATTCAAAGTCATTTTAAAATAAGATTTAATTTTAGAAATCAATCTCTTTTACTCCTTCATTTATTTTAATGTTTTTATACCTTGTGCTTATCATTAAAATTATGATAAAGTTAATTTTCCATTTTTTTGTAAACTGAAAATTTATATTCATGATTAAATTCAAATCTATGCTAGAATCAAAATTTAAATAACAAGTTATTTTTAATTCAATATGTTTTTGAGGAGCGAAAAACCATTCTGCGTCATTATGATTAAAATGTATCGATAAAATGTATTGCTCAGCATTAACAAGTTTAAAGGAGTAAAATTACAAAATTCATTAATTAAATTTCTTACATTTTAATACACTTTTTTTCTTTTTAATTAGTTTCGGATTGATAAATCATTTTTTGTTAACTAAATTGGTGTGGATGTAATAGTTAAATCATCGTCGTCATAAACAACGGAAATAGTTTAGATAATTACAATTAGGCAAATTAAAATATTAAAATGATACAACTAACTTTAAAATATTAAATCAAGCAAAGCTTATGACTTTGTATTGGCTCGCCCCCCCAGTCAAAAAAAAGTTGGCACGCCTCTGGCTAATAGACAGAAACAACATATGATTTTGTTTAATAGAGCATTGAAATCAAATGATCATCAGCTAAAAAAATGTTAAAACATGAGAAAAAAATTGTCTAAAACTCCTGTATGATCAAATTTTCCATGTTTCCCCTAAATATGAAATATGTTTAATTTGTAATATTATAGTTCGTACACGAAATTAATTAATTTAGTTAGCTTACGATTTTATTGTTTATTGATCATTCTATTTTTAACTCCTTTTTGTTGTTATTATGTGTTTAAAGTTAATAAGGCTTCTCAATTTTTTCATTAATAAGGCTTTTAAATTTCCTAATCAAAGTCGAAGCAATTTCTTAAAGTTATAAATCGAAACTATATATAAAAATTTGACAGCTTTGTTTTTATTTTAACAGTGTGCATTTAATTTAATGAAATAAAAATAAATAAAGAAGTGGAAAAATGTAAATAAATGACTGAATAAAATAAAAAAACTTCGTTGTCATATCATCTTTTGAATAATTTGAGTATTAATAAGTTATATAAAAATAAGCAAATTTTTAGTTTAAAAGGTAAAAAAAAATTTGATTTGTTTAAAAGGTAATTATGCTCCATCATTCGATCATGAGACTATTTAATATCTGTTCCTAAGGATCGGAATTCTTTTTCATTTTACTTTATTGTAAAAATGATATATACTTAATATTTTCATGTGATATGCTGCAGTTTTAAATACCTAAGAGATGATTGAAATTGTCAATTCAAAAATCAATTAATATTTAAACAATTAATACGTAAAAAAATAATTGTCGCAAGCAAATTAATATTAAGTAAGAACGAAACAAAAATGATATCAATATATGCTGAATCACTAGTGAGACAGGTGGGATGAACGACATCGAAATCAATTTGATTGAATAGTAAAACTAGAAGGTGTTTCTAAAATCCGGAAATCAATCAAGCTTCAATTTTTTTTTTTTTTTTTTATGTCACGAAATTTATCAGGGGCTATTCGTTAGATTTCAATATGTGTTATGTTTTTTCATAGATTAAATATTAAACATTAACAAATATTTGTCTTTTAAAACCTTTCACTCTATAATAATTATTAATTCTATATTAATTCTATAATAATCTTATAATAATTATTCTATAATTGTAATTCTAAAACTAATTGCTAATTGATATAAATTGTTAGTGTGTATATATTAAATGTCTTCCATCGGCGGAACCCCGACATTACGATTAAAGTTTATTAAGGTAATTACGAATATTATAACCTAAAAACAGACTATTTTTAAAATATTTAATTCGAGGAATGTAGATTTTTCCTCGTTTTACCATTTTCAATCTTAAATAAGATTTTATATCCGACAGTTAAGTTTGCAGTCCTTGAGTTATATCTAATCTAGTTTTGAATAATTTTTGGTGTATATACATAAGCTGAAAATGAATAAGATAAGCCTAAATGAACTGAAGATACTTGTTATAAACGTTAAAAATGGTAATTTGGAAAGCATTTTTCAAGAATGTCAAGTATCCAAATGACTTAATTTATTGAATTTAAAAAAAAAATTTAAAAAATATCCGCAAGGCAGGTTTGTATATTTGGGGCTGATGATTATGAAATCTAACACAAAACTGTGAGATCGGGGGCTCTATTCCAGCTGATGGCAGTTTTTAATTATTATTTCTTAATACTGAAAAATGTTTTTCGTATTTTTTTAAGTATGCATGTTAATAACTAGTAATTTAACAATTATTTAAAGAACTGGAAGGCTCCGCTACCTGTTCATTTTGCTCACTAACCCTCGTGGTTGCTTCTGCATTCATTGCAGGTTTAGAGGAAAAACGGTTTATTTCCCTTTTTTTCTACAAAAATTACGATTGAATTACCATTTACATTTTGAAGGTGATTAAATTTAAGTAAATCAATAAAATTGGTACCAATCAATAAAATTGGAAAATTGGTACCTGCCGCAGAGTTATTACTCAATAAAGTTGGACTCAAGGGATAGAGCATTCTCCTCCGAATGAGGTGCACCGAGTTCGAATCCCAGTGATGGCTGAGTGATATGAATTCCACACCCGGCTTTTACCGACCACAGTGCTGACGTGAAATATCCTCAGTGGTAAGCGGATCATTTCTTAGAGTTCCCTTGGTATCAGACTAACCGTGGGAGGATTTCGTGGTTTTCCTCTCCATGTAACTCAAATGCGGGCTATCAAAACGTCCTCCTCGAATGCAAAAATTTCTTCCACTACTTGATCCTGGAGTTCTCTTGTCTGCTGGATTAGGTTCAAAATTACAAGGCTACGGAATTAAACATTAGTAGTAGTAAGCTCGAATTTTTGGAATTTTTTCTAGTTGTGCATAAATTTTTTATTGTTTGAGTAGAATATTTAATTGAGAACACTGTAGAATCTTATGATGGATGTGCATATATTGTTTATTTATTCAGATATCACTTTTATATTTTTTCTTTGTTAATATTTGAATCATGATAATTTTTTTATCAGAACAAATATGTCTATGTCATATTAATTATTTTTCGCATATTAAAAATTATTGCTTATTTTCAAAATTATCTTAGCCCCCCTGTCGGGCCATTGCTGACCCCCTGTCGGGCTAAGTCTAGCGCCACTCTTGATGCGAATAAAACAAGAGTTGAATACTGCCCTTAAACGGGAAAAATCTTCGGTCTTAAAAATTATAAGGATTTATATTCTAAAGTACCTAGGAAAGAAAAAGTACCTCCATTGGTAATTTTTCCTTACAGAAGAATTCGTTGAGATATTACAGAATCAGTCTCTACTACATATTTCATTGGAAAAAGCTATTCATGAAATGAAACGATGACCGCAGCAACATTTTACAAATATATTGCAAATGTTTCTACCCATGGCTAATTAAAAATGCAATCAAATTCCATATTTTGCTTCTTCTGGATAGGTATAAATCTCATATCAATTTGAAACTGATCAAGTTTTGTTCCTCAAAACAAATTTTCTGGCTTAGTTTTCTACCTAATTCAAGGAAATCTCTCGTTAGATCTTGAAAACAAAAGAATTGTAAAACAATATGTCTAGAAAATTTTACATCCATTTTTAAATAAGATTTGAGGCATCAACTGATGAAGTTAAAATGCTTTTATGAAATGCGATATTTTTCCATTCGATGTAGAAAATGTTGACTTTAACAAATGCATGCAAAACAGACACCAAGAGTTAATGAGCAAGACAACTTATCAACAAAACACATGCTTCGAGAGTAACGATGCGCTATTTCTTCAGAAGCTTGAGAAGGAAATCTCACAAGTTATGTTGCAAATTTTTAAAGGAACATTGACAGAAAAGTTTAATCTTCCAAATTGGAACTGGATTCTGGATTCTGGAAATGGAACTGGAAAATCAAAAGAAATTTTCAAAGATACATTTACATTGGCCAAAAATTTGGAAAAAAGAGGAAGGTTAAATCAAAAGAAAAAGAAATAAATTACTCATGACGAAGAGAAAAAAAAATACTTAAAAAG
Organism: Parasteatoda tepidariorum; assembly: GCF_982258835.1. Classification (NCBI taxonomy): domain Eukaryota; kingdom Metazoa; phylum Arthropoda; class Arachnida; order Araneae; family Theridiidae; genus Parasteatoda; species Parasteatoda tepidariorum. Next base: position 119,867,504 of record NC_141757.1, on the reverse strand, counting down.
ATTTTAAAAAAAGCTTAAAAAATATGGGGAAAAGAGTAAACAAAAAAATGATCGAATTATAATAATAATAAAAACATCATCGGATTACGCAATGATAAACATTCATAACTTAGAACGGACTATTAAACTGTGAGAAAAAAATGAAAAACATTTTTTTAAAATTATGTATTCAAACATATTTTACTTTCCATTCCATGACTGAAAAAAAAGTAATATTTTCCACATTAACTATGGTTATATGTCGTAATTCCAAGAAAAATCTTGTTTTTAGACATTTGTGTGGCCTATGGATTCCTAACGAGCATCAAACATTCTCAAAATTAAGTGTTCATTCACTGGAAAATTTAGTGTTTATTCACTAGTAAGAAGTGTTCCTTCACTTGGTCATCTTACTACTTATTATTTAAACCACCAAAAGCTTAAAACAATATTATGTAAGTTATCTAACTTTTTTTTACATTTTTGTATCTCGGGATCTTTTTGGCTATTGGTTTGAAATGAATCAGTGCGAGCCAATATTTTTTAGTGTTTTTTATTTAAACTTAACGAAACGACAACAAACAAAAGACTGAAGAGAAAAGCTATGTATCCTTACAGATGCGCACACTGCGCCATCTATCGCAAGGTAAAAATTTAATTTAATGGAAGGAAGATGTAACATCCTCCAACCGCAAAAGGTTAAAGTTTAAAATTATCAAAAATATTAAATAAAAGTTAAAGTATAATACAAAATTGAAGTTAAAGCTTAACAGGTTTGACTGTAGATCTCAGAGTTTTACCTGCAATGCTTGTTGTTTCTAAACGAAATAATCGTTGAAATGGTCGAATTATTTCGCCATTTTGAGTCTTAACCTTCGCAACTCGGGAAACACCATCACGTCCTTTATAAATTTCAATTACTTTGGCTAGAGGCCAATCAACACGTTTTTTATTATCTGAACTGATTAGAACCATATCTCCCACTTCAAGTGGGGATTGATGAGAGTGTCTGGATTGCTTAAGGAGCGAAATATATTCTTTATAGAAACGCGTTTTTAGTTTTTGCTTAATGGAGTGAAGGTGTTTCGCGCGTTTGCGAAGATTCTGCATATCATTCTGATCGAGATCATCAACACAAAATTCAGTCTGATCCTGTAAAAAGAGAGAAGGAGTTAATGGCACTAGATCTGATGGTTCTTCGGAGAGGTAAGTAAGAGGTCTACTATTAAGTAGAGCTTCACATTCACACACAACGGTGTACAGTTCTTCGTAGTTAAGACACGCTTTTCCTAAATTGCGTCTCAGCAATTCCTTCAACATTCTTACCACCCTCTCCCACCAACCCCCCCACCAAGCAGCGGTAGGTGGGTTGAAATGCCAGGAGATTTTTTTCAAATCTGAGTGAGCAATGATGACATTCCAGTCTATACTTTTCAGTTCGTTGTTTGCACCAACAAAGTTTGTGCCATTATCTGAATAGATTGATTTTACTCGACCTCGACGCGAAATGAATCGTCTCAATGCGAGAAGAAAACTTTGCGTGGAGATGTCCGAAACAAGTTCGAAATGTACCGCACGGTACACGGCACACGTGAAGATTGCAATCCAAACTTTGTCACGATTTCGCAGAACCAAAGGGCCAGCTAAATCAACTCCAGTTGTTTCGAACACTGCTGATATTCGCACACGTTCTTCTGGAAGAGGAGCAAACATCGTCGTAGCAGATTTGGATTTAAATCTTTGGCAAATTACACATTTGGAAACAACTGATCGAACGGTTTTTCTTGATCGCAAAATCCAGTACTTTTCACGAAGGGTTGTGACAAGTGTCTGTACACCTACATGGCTGTAGGTCCGATGAGTCTCTTCGATGAGTTTGAAAACTACACTGGTTATCATAAATTAAGGAAAAATCACAAAAATAGCGATAACTCTTTCAAAAGTAAGCCAAACCGTGCAAAATTTGCATATGTTGTCCACTAAGAGTAGCTGAGTAAAATTGCAATATGCAAATTAGTGGCGCTGCACTCGGCTTACGTCATCTGCCTGGAGCATAAAAGTCCAAGTTTGAGAGAAAGCACACAAATTTTACTGTGATTGCGACATTGAAAATCTGAGATAGCCAATTCGTAATAATGACCTCTAGGCATCATTTGCCTGAAGAACTACGATGGAGAGCCATCGGGAGACTAGAGGCAGGGCAGAGTCAATCAGAAGTGGCCAGATGGCTAAATGTGAGTCCATCTGTGGTTCATAGACTTTGGAGGCAATTTCAAACCACAGATTCGGCATCTAGGAGGTTCAGTCAAGGACGGCCAACTGTTACGACCAGTGCCGATGACCGATATTTGACATTAAGTGCACGCAGGAATAGAACCGCTACTCCGACACATCTTAGATCCTCTCTTGCTGCAGCCACCGGAAGGTTGGTGTCAACGTCAACTGTGCGCAGAAGGCTCCACGAAGGTGGTCTGTATGCGAGACGACCAGCCATTTGCGTGCCGCTCACATCACGCCATAGGAGAGACCGTTTGCAGTGGGCCCGACAACATGTCCACTGGACGTCAGATCAATGGAGGCCTGTTCTCTTTACGGATGAGTCCAGGTTTAGTCTAGAAAGTGACAGTAGACGTTATTTGATATGGAGAGAACCTGGGACCCGTTATCATCCATCAAACATCCGTGAAAGAGATGCATACGGAAGAGGCAGTGTCTGTGTTTGGGGAGGCATATCCTTAGGAGGGCGCACATACCTCCATGTCTTTCCAAGGGGAACCGTGAATGCTCAGGTTTATCGAGACAACATCCTTGATGCTTATGTGCGCCCATATGCCGGGGCAATTGGTGATTGCTTCCTGTTACAGGACGATAATGCAAGACCACACAGAGCTCGCATTGTTGATGATTATCTTCAACAGGAAACAATTACTCGCATGGAGTGGCCAGCTCGATCCCCGGACTTGAATCCTATCGAGCACGTTTGGGATGCTCTAGGGAGGCGTGTATCTGCCATCAATCCGCCCCCTCAGACCCTTGCCACGCTTGCAACTGCTTTACAAGAGCAATGGCTCTCACTTCCTATTGAACTGATAGACCGCATAATTGAAAGCATCACACATCGCTGTTTGTGCTGTATTGCTTCTAGAGGCAATCATATTCCATATTAAAGGTACTTTTTCTATTGCAAACCGATACTTCCAATTTGTTTATTTTATACATGTGCTAATTTCTATACTACTATTAATGTCTGATAATTTATTTTTATGTTGTTTAATACCTTACTATGTGTTGTATATTGTGGGTAAGTTTCATAAAATTCCATGTGTAATTTCTTGAGTTATCGCGATTTTTGTGAATTTTCCTTAATTTATGATAACCAGTGTAGTTCATTCCTGTCTGGCAACAGGATAGGACGTCTGAAAAAATCACCATCACCAGTCGAGATAAGTTTTGTCTCAACTCTTAGAAGACCACTAGAGTCGCGGTAAATGATGAAATTGGGAGGTATCAGTCGACGATTTTTCCCAAATGAGTCATTTTGTATGAAAAGGAGTATATCGAGCTCAGATTTGGTGAGCTCTTCTTCTTTTAAGTTTCCATTCAAGAGGGATTCATTCTGTTTATTTACTACTGATTTAGCATTGAAGATAAATCGTTTAACATAGGCCAAAATTCGAACGATTGTAGAAAATTTCGAAATTCGCTTAGTCCATTCGAAAAAATTAGGTTCGGAATTACCTAACGAAAGATTCGTCGAAACTGTAGGTTTTTTCTCCAAGGTAGCAAGTTCTAAAGCGTCTGAAAAATCAGCATTGTGAGTGTTTGGCCAAGAGTGTCGATTTTTTAACCATGTGGGACCCTCCCACCAACGAAGACTGAAAAGAGTTTGTGCGTTACACCCACGAGAAGCGATGTCCGCTGTATTCATTTGAGATGGGATATAACACCAATGTTCTTTAGATGAGTTCAAGTGAATTTCTTGTATTCGGTTGTTCACAAATGTTTTTCATGTTCCGGGATTTTTGATCCAACAAAGAACCACTTTAGAGTCAGTCCAATAGAAGGTTTCGATATTAGAAATGTTTAAGGAAGTCTTGACTGTCTGAACAAGACGAGTACCTATCAGTGCAGCTAAAAGTTCTAATTTTGGAATAGACATTTCAGTTTTGATTTTGGTGATGGGATCCTTTTTTAGAGGAGCGACACGTGATTTTGCCTGCACTAATTTAATTTGAACTTCTTTTTCGCATTCAATTCGCAAAAATACGCAAACCGCCAAAGCTTTCCCACTCGCGTCACTAAACATGTGAATAGTAGTAGTTGATTTATTAATTAATCCTCCAAAATAAAGCGGAATTTGAATTAATTTCAAAAATCCTAAGCTGGATAGCCAGTTTTTAAATTCCTCCACTATTTCAGATGGAAGTTTATGATCCCATCCCAGCTTATCATTTTTCCATGCTCTTTGCATTAGAACCTTTGGAATGAGCGTCACGGGTGCGGTAAAACCGATTGGGTGAAATATTTTTTGGGAAATCGACAAAAGTTGCCGTTTTGTACATTTGTTATGTACTTCAGTTGTGACGCTGCTAATATCACATGTTATTGTATCTAAATTGGGTTGCCATAAAAGTCCGAGAACAGGAGAATATCTATATTCTTTTAAATCTAGATTTTGTTTTTCACCCTGTGAGGAAGAAACCCAACCCGTAAGCTCAAACCCTGCTTGAGACATAATTTGACAAGCTGTCTTTGAAAATCGCTCTAATTCCCATTTGTTTTCAACGCTTGTCACTACATTGTCAACGTAAAATGCATCTTTCAATTTCACAGCGATATCATTTTCAGTTTCCTTCATTTTATCCAAATGGTGATAAATTGTTGCCATGAGCAAAAACGGACTCGATGTAAGGCCGAATACCACTCTGCAATGTTTGTAAATCTTAATTTTGCGTTTTTCAAAATCTTCCCACCAAAGAAAGCGAAGAAAATCTCTATCAGAAGGGGGCACGCTTATTTGAAGGAATGCTTTGCGGATGTCGGAAATGACGCCAATTTTTTCTTTGCGAAACTTATTTAGAACGAAAGGAATCAATTCAATATAATTTGGACCTGTAGCTAAACATTGATTTAAGGAAACAGAATTTTCGTCTTTCGAGGAAGCATCAAATACGTTTTAATTTAGATGTTAAACTAGACTCTCTATAAACAGCTCTGTGAGGAAGATATCGGCATTTTATGTCAGATAAATTTTTTATATTTGTATTACTAGACACTTGTTCTATGATTCCCATTTGTTCCCATTCCTTAAAAATTTTGTCATATGAATCAAATTTTCCCGAAGAGATGAGCTTCAAAGCCATGGAGTTTAAACGTTTCTCCGATTGATATCGCAAATCACATAATTCCGGATGGCCTTCGACCCATGGAAGATTAACTTCATATCTACCATCACGAAATTTAACAGTTTTTTCGAAAAAAGATAAAGTTTCAATATCAATTTCTGTTTTTGTTTTATTTTCTACGGGATCTCTAATACCAAGAATATCTAATGACCAAAGGTCGCAAATTTTGCTAGCGCTATGTAGCGAAATTATGGGCATAACATGAGTAGAACTATTTTTATAGGATGATGGTTTCCCCATTACTACCCACCCTAGGTATGTTTGGACAGCAGTTAACCCATTTGGTTGCTGGCTGATAGAACCAGTCAAAAATGTTCCTAAATAATCAGCGCCAATAAGAACTGATATGTTCGAATTATCGTTTTCACTATCGGACAAGTAAATTCCATTATTAGTGAAGCATTCTACATCAGATTTTCTTATTTTAGGAATCATACCACAAATAGTTTCTTTATCTAATAATACAGCTTCACACGAAAAATTTCCTCGAATTTCCTGAAGCTCACACTTTAAGGCTGAATGTTTTATTTTTTCCGTTTCAATACAGGGCTAAAGAGAATACAAGGGCTAGTTCACTCCGCTCTTAGAGCTGAAGCTACGATTTCCCTCCTCATGACGTCACTGTGTCTACAGATCTCGGAGATCGCAAGCAAAGATATGATAACTTTGCATCTTTCTCTTTGTAAAAATAAGTTAGACTTTTTCTGGTTATTAGCCTTCAAACTTTACGTAATTAACACATTATTTCCGTTCATAAACATAGTTTAAAAAAAACTTTCTTGGTTATTATATTAAAAAAATACCATTTTAAACTTATAAAAATGTTTTGCTAGTTGGTGAAAATGACACGATAAATACTTTATTTTAAAAAGTTCAGTTTTAACTTTAACTATTAAGAAAAATGAAGGCATATATCGACACTTTTTTTATCTACATATTCTTTTATAAAGATAAGTTAAGTTAAATTTAGAATCCCTGATTTTAAAATATGTCGTTAATAGCAATTTGTTCATACTTAATCATTAGGAAACATCAACCTTAAACGCTAATTACTGAAACAAAATAATAATTTAGGTTCATAATGACATTAGAAATTTTACAATTGTTTATAGACATTTAAATTTACGATGATATAATTTATAGATATTTAAATTTAAGAGAATATAATTTTTAAAAAAAATCATAAATATTTAGAATAACTACATTAAAAAATATGTTATGAAATTAGGAGAATTTCAACAATATACTATATATTTTATTTATACTTTTTACATTTTAATTTTCTTTGACTTTATCTATTTTTTAATTCTTTTCACCTGCCTTTCTTTATGAAGTAACAAGGCAGCTTCTATTTAGATAATGAATTTTTATAAAAGTTCTTTACCACAGAATAAACGTATTGCTGTTTTATATTAACTGTGTCATTTCGGAATCCATTCTTTACATAGTTGTTCATTTACTTTAGGGAACACGCGAAAAATTATACTTTTTCCTTTTGTTTCTATATCAGAATTTTTGCAAGTTGCAATCGCGCAAACTGGCATTTCGATAATAGTTTTAAATTCTTGTAAATTCATTGCAAAAACTGACGAAAGTCATTATAGAAAATAACAAATGTCTTAGAATATCTCGCAAAAAGAAATGATCCAATATTAGTTAGAGCTAGTAAGGCCAAACGCTCCGTTCTTGAAGTAAAAGTGCGAGCTTTGCGCCAAAGTGACGTCACTAGAGTGACGTCGGAGGATCGGAGCGGCGAGAGATACTTCAAAGGAGTGAACCAGCCCTTCTATTCTCTTTAGCCCTGGTTTCAATACCGCCAAATAAACTGTGTGTCAGAAATTCAGAATGATCAGTTTTTAAGTTTAAATATTCTGCAACATCACGAGTTATATACGATCTTTGCGAAGCTGAATCGCATAAACAACGAACAACTTTTGTTTTCGAAGGTCCTAATACTCTTATTTGAAGAGTTTGTAATAAAATATCTGCCGAACCGGATGAGCTATTACTGACGACGTTATTAGTTTCGGTTTTGTTCAAAGAAGAAAAAGTTTTTTCCTCTTCTTTGCATAAATTAGGACACAAAATAGGAAAGTGTTTTTTGGAGCAAATTACACACCGGACACTCATTCCACATTTATCCACACGACAATTAATTCTAAGACACGCCAAACATGCTTTCATTTTTATTACTTTTTCTTTTCTTTCTTGAAGTGTCATTTTCTGAGCAGTAAAACAATCACAACTTCTGTGAGTGCCCTTTTGGCAAAATAAACAAAATACATTTGTTTTGCGTTTATCATTTTTTATTTGATTAAACAAAGTTGAAGCCGTCGCGCCTGGCGCCGAGATCATGTTTTGATTATTTTCTGTTTTTAATTTCCCCGTTCTATTTTTATCCGAGGTACAAAAGTTTTTCGCAATACGAATCCTTTCTGAACCGATCACTTCGTTCCGAAGGAATTGCATTAGTAATTCAAGGTCGTGTATGTTTGCATTTGTTGAACGAGAAGTAGAATTTCTCTCTCTTTCCCACGCAATTAAAATATGTTCTGGAATTGAAGCTTCGATTAACGGATAAAGCATGCACGCGTATTTTTCTTTAGTAACACCTAAATTTTCTAAACAGCGCAATTGAGTATCTAATTGATCTACTAAATTAATGAAAGGCATGTTTTGGGATTGATTTAAAATTAGTTTTAATAATTCGCGTACATATAACTCGATTAGCATTTTATCATCCGCAAAACGTGATTTTAGATTTTTAATAACAGTTTTATATTCACTTTTAGAAACTTGATAAGACTGAACAAAATCGAAAGCCTTACCTTTTGTTGTTTGCATCAGGTAGGCGAATTTTACGTCGTCCTCTATTTTAGGATCCTCATCGATTTTTTGGAACATAGCCCAAAATGCGAACCAATTTTTGGGATTTCCGTCAAAGTCTGTTAGCTCGAGTTTCGGTAAATTGATGCTAATCCGATCTGACGATATGACTTCTGCTTGTTTGTTTACACTTCCGTAGGATTTCGAAAACTCTTGGAAGCGCAGTTTCGCTGCAGTGACGTTATCTCTGTAATTTTCACATTGTTCCAATTCTTTTTCTAAAACTTCATCAAGATTTGAGGATTTGGATTTTACTTCTTCTTTATCAGTTTCGGTTTGATCCTCTGGATTTAAAGACAGATATTTAAAAACGATTTCGTCATTTTCAAACAATCTCTTTGATTTTTCTTCAAGTTTAGCAAATGCTACTGATGCTGACTGGATGTTGTTACCTTCGATTGAAGATTCCAGTTCATTTATTGTTTTTGTTACGGCTGTTCGAAGAACTTTTCTTTGAATTAAGCAATTGTTATCCATATTTTCGTCAATGGATATCTACGTTGGAGCGCCAGATTTTGTATCTCGGGATCTTTTTGGCTATTGGTTTGAAATGAATCAGTGCGAGCCAATATTTTTTAGTGTTTTTTATTTAAACTTAACGAAACGACAACAAACAAAAGACTGAAGAGAAAAGCTATGTATCCTTACAGATGCGCACACTGCGCCATCTATCGCAAGGTAAAAATTTAAGTTAATGGAAGGAAGATGTAACATACATAATTTGCATTTAATAACAAATATGTCGACACCATCATTTAGCTAAAATTACAAATTTTGAAATTTTTATGATTTTTTTTTAAAGGCAAGCTAAACTTAAGTGTTCCTTCATTGTTTAGTTTACCCTATAAGATGTTGAGAAATTTGCGATGTTGTGAGAGATGTTTAAAAATGTTGACTACGTATTTTTATTAATATTTATAAAATATATATTCAAGAAATTGATAAATATATTATTCCAAATCTATGCATACGTATGTATATTATTGAAATTGTATCAGTTATTGAAAAACAAAATAAAAAAAATAAAAAATAATCACATTAAATAAGCACAATCTGGTGTATTCTATCAGAAGCACGCTTTTTTAAAACTGGACATTTGTTGAATAAAGTGTTTTTTATTCAAAATTCTTTACTAAATTGCAAATAAATTATTAAATGACTAAAAAAGAAACATCGTATTTTATAGTGTGAAGGAAATAAAGATAAAAAGATTAGCAAACGATTATTAGCGAAAAAAATATGAATGAAATTTTACGCTACGCGCGCGAAGTCAAGTTCCTCGTAAGTTTATCACATTTTAATATTAATCGCCCCAATTAGTTATTTCCTTATTGTCGCCAAATTATTTTTTTAAAAATAATTAATTTTAATTTTTCTCAGCTTCTAATAAATAAAAACAGTTGAAACTTTAGATTTTTCAATTGAAAAATATGTAGATTAATATGGTATAAAAAAATTCATACCTTATAATTCAATATTTTTTCATCCTCACTTTAATTAAATAATAAATAATTATTAAAAATATTTTTTGCATGAAATTATCTTTGGGTAAATGAGTTTTATGAGTGGGAGCAATTTTTTTTGAATTGCTTCATTAGTTTTGAAAATATGACTGAAAACGCAAAAAGCGAAATTAACATTAAGGGGTACGAACTTTGAATCGCTCTCCTGACCAAACTATGGGGACCACATTTCCCAGATTGCGGCTACCCCCTATATTTTGAAGATACGAAATCCAAATATGTAAAAAAAAATGCATATTTGTTCAGAGAAAGTACGTTTTTGTGTCTGATTTCGTAACTTAATTAATAGTTAGCACTAATTAATTAGCATATTTGAGGTCACCCCCAGGAACCATTAAGATTGACACTTAGTTCGTGAAAATCCGATCATTAGAACGAAAGTTATTCAGGGTGATTCGTTTTTTTTTTTTTTTTTTTGCGGACTGTACACCCTGGAATCGGTGTGAACAAATTAAGTGTGCAGTTAGGGACGACTGTGTTTTTGTCTTAATTCATGTTGGTAAGTTGAAATGTAATTTATTTACATATTCAATGATTATGTATCTAAACCATTTGTTGGCATTGTTTGTATCTTGTGTAACTATTCTAATTCAGATACTGATTTTTTTTTTATTTATTTATTAATATTACTTATGGTTGTGCTATAAAATAATAATTTATTTTGCTTTTCTTAAAAATAAAGGAACTAATGATGTGCAATTGGGTACAAAGCCCAACTTTAAAAAACTGGCTTTTGTTGTTGATAAAATTTGTGGGGTTATTGGGGAGATTTTGTTTGGTGATCTGTGGGAGAATAATTCTGGGCAGCCAGCCGCCAGGAACTAGAAAAAAAGAGAAGGGAACTCGGAAGGTATAACTCGTAACCACCCCCAGGCAACTATCTACATAACATGTGTTTTTTTTTTTTTGTTATTAAATTTGCAAGTTTAAAATCTGTTAAGCACCTTGGCGATTGTAGTTGGCGCGGCGGAGCAGAATACAGAAATATTCCTGATTTGTTTTTCTCGAACGAAGAGTTTAGAAATTTTTATTGCTGAAAAATCTGAGTATGCATAAACATTTTGTTAATCTTGAAAACGTCATTATATAGCCATTCAATGAAGTAATTAAAACTTTGTGAATTTTACTTGGGCTAATGTTCTGTGAATCAGCTTTATCTGTGGATGAATGTATTGGTTAAGATCACATACATTTAAACTGCTAGGGCCATATTCAACTGGCAAACATCTTTGTAGAATGCATAGCAAAGTTGCTAAAAAAGGAAGTGTATTTATACATAACTTAATATACTAATTATATGAAAATATTGTAATCTTGTCTTGACATTTAGCCAGATAACCAGAACTCATCCCATACAAATAAGAAAGAGTAGTCACAGTCAGAAGTCTGTTTAGAAGAAATTTGGGTCCATTAGCGAACTATTCACAAAATATCTTTTCATAAAAACGGACATTTCACAAAATAATTTATCTTTTACTCAGGCCCTTCACAAATTCGTTTATCTTCATTATTGTTTTGTTAATCGAATAAACCCTTCCCAGGAGTGGGGGAGAACGACAGATGTAAACGAAATAAATTTTGTCTTTGGCAGACGCTTCTTCCTTTATTCGTCCGAAATGAATATTCTGCGTTCAGCAGTATAGGCAAATTACCAAATATTTGTATGTTGCATCTCTAATTTAGTAGCAGTAATTGCTGTTTATTTTTTAAATTTTAATTTTTTTAATTATAATTTTGCAGTGTTGGGCATAATCTTGTAAGTCTTTACAATTTAAAAACTCCTTGAAAAAGTTTTTTTAACAGACCCTATTCGCACAAATTCACATAAGCAGGACCCTGGTTGAAAGAATGTGACATAACGTTTATTTTATATTCACAAATTACGAGTAATTTTTTCTCAATTTTACAAACATGGACCTTTCACAAAATGTCTGGACAGATCCCTGACAGTACTCGAACAGATTTAGTACTATGATGCTGTAAAGAAAAATATTCAGAATGTATTCAGTAGAGAGTGTTTTTTTCTAATATTCTTATCTGTGCTACTTTACACAATGCAGAAAAATGTTTAGATGCAATAGAATATTTTATGACTAGTTCTCTCTCTCAATGATTCTGGTTCTACCCTTAAAGAACAGAGGGAAGATTGTGTAGAGCAGTGGTTCCCAACCTGGGGGCGATAGAGCTCCTCATGGGGGCGATAATCCTTAGGGGGGCGATCAGGGGTCGACGAGTATTCAAAAGATAAAAATTGCTAATAATATTAATGACAAAATCTATTTGAGATCGAAATTGAAAACATATATGAAGCTTACGGATCTGGTGTAGACAAAGAATTACGATAGTTAAAAATTAAAACATTTCAAGTTCAGGATCGTTTTCGTCATACGTTTTGGTATCGCTGGCGAAAATCTGACCTTCAAGAATTCTCTTTTATTGAAAGTCATGGTCTTTTATATACCTTCTCATCAAATGTTCCTCTCTCGTCTCATTGTCATCCCTCCGATTTTAAAAGGCATGTAATAAGATTGATAGACGAAACATTTATATAACTCTAAACCTCATACAATTGGTAAACTCTTATTTCACCTGCTACTAAAAAAACTGTTGAAATCATGTTGGGTGAGGGATCGAGCAATAAGATAAAACCTCTGAGCAGTAATACTGTTTCCAGACTTATTGATGAGATGGCCGCAGACGTTAAATCAAAACTCATCAAATTTATGAGAGAAGGTAAATTTGCGTTGCAGATTGATGACTCAACTGTGATAGATAACAAAGCTATTGTATTAGCTTACGTGAGATTCATAAATGATTGGATGAACGAGGAAATGTTGTTTACAAGAACTTTGATCACTGATACAAAATGATCGTAGATTTTTAAATTGGTCAAAGACTATTTTGTGGAAAAAGAAATTCCCCTTACAAATGTAAGTGCTTGTGCAACAGATGGTGCTCCTGCCATGTCTGGTCGTCATACTCGGCTTCTAGCGCACCTTAAAAATGAAGTACCGGAGGTCATCACCATTGATTGTGTCATTCATCGTCAATATTTGGCTGCAAAAAAGTTGAATGGTGCCCTGCATGACACTTTACAATTCGTTATTTCTGCCATCAATAAAATCAAAGCTAATTCTCTCAATGACCGTTTGTTCCGAGAACTTTGCCGTGAAAATGAAGATTTCGAACGCTTGCCCCTACATACAGATGTGAGATGGCTTTCAAAAGAAAACTGTTTGCATCGTTTTTTCGAATTTTTTGACTCGGTTACTGAGTTTCTCGATACCACTGATCCTGTTTTAAGTGAAAGTTTGAAGCAACGCAAGTTGGAAACTGCGTACCTCACGGATATTTTTGAAAAAATGTGCAAAATCAACGTAAAACTTCAAGGAAATAAAGTGAACATTATCAAGGCTAGGGGAAACATATCTGCATTCATCGCCAAGTTTGATATCTACAAGTCAAATATCGGTCGCAAAGAGCTAATGCAATTTCCAACTCTTAGAAAGAGTTCAATGGCAGATATCAAGATTCTCGAAAAAAATCTTAATTTTTACTGATCACCTTGATCAGTTAAAAACTGATATGGAATCAAGATTTAAAGCTTTGATGAAATTAGAAATTCCGGATTGGATTTTCGATCCTTTCTCTTTTGAAGTTGTGGATAAGCTCACTTCCTCTTTGCAGACTGAGCTTTTAGACTTGAAGTATACTAAAGTCGTCTTTAAAAAGTACGGTTACAAGTTAGCTAGGGTAAAGCTTATGAACACTTATCCACAATTGTGGAAACAAACTGAGCCGCTCCTCATCTCGTTACCGTCAACATATTTAGTGGATAGAGGATTTAGTTCTGTCGTCCAGCTCCTCACAAAGCAAATAAATGGGTTGGACATTTGCTTCAAAGGAGACCTGCGACCTGCGTTTAAGTCTGACGAACATAAAAACTGGCATTCAAGCTTTAACTGAAATACACCAAGCACAGGGTAGTCAATGAAGTGGTAAAAATGTACTTTCTCACTCTTCATTTTTTTCTCAAATTTTAGTTGCTAACGTTTTAACTTTTTCTTGATTACATTAAAATATGAATTTTAAAAAAGGTACTTATGTTTTGATTATTCCGTTTTAAATATCATTTCTTTTTGGAAAAAAAAGGTGAAATTTTTTTTTAATTAATAAAAATGGCAGGATAAAATTGCCTCCTTATTTGCATTACAATTTAAATTAAAATCAAATATAACTTAGCGTTTGGTTGCTCACAAGCAGCAATGAATGGTTTTTGAGCAAAAAGAGAAAGGGGCGATGGTTCACAAAAGGTTAGGAACCGCTGGTGTAAAGCATTGTCCCTGAATTATAAATACTCTTCCACTTTAAACACCTTTGGTAAAATATACTGAACGAATAATGCTAATAACGCTAATGAATAATGCCCATTGCTATTTCAAAATAGCAATGGGTATATTGTTCAACACTGAAAGAGATTATAAAAAATTTTCGATTGCACGGAGATTAATCTAATTCTATTCTTTGTTAGCTTAAATGAGATGTAGACTCAACAAAAGCTAATACGAGTGTCTCAGTTAGTATCTTTCTCTATTATTACTATAATGTTTTTTGTTTTGATTATTCGGTGAATTGTATATTGTTAACAGTGGCATTTTACCTTAATCATTGTGAGTTTTTTTCCCCAACTGTATTGTAATAGTATGGATTGTTTACTGTTAGTACAGCACTGTTTATAAATTGTTACAGTATTAATAAAATAATTAAAGTCATAATGAATTAAATGATCTTTTAATGTTTATCAGTATTTGTCTTTAATCAAACCCTGGTTAAGAAAAAGACAGTGCACCACCAGTTAGTATATTCCTCTTTTATTAATAAAATTAATAATATATATTTTTTTAATTTGATTATTTCAGAAATATTTATTACTTTTGTTTTTATCAGTGGCATTTATTGCATTCTAATTAAAAACTAATTTAATGTTTGATCTGGATACTAATAAGTTTAGAAAATTAATTTATGATTTTAATTTTTATTCTTGAAAACGGTTTAGAAAATAGTATTCATTAAGGAACTGGTGATGTCGACAGAATTTAGGTGATTAGATACTAAAAAACTGGGAGCAGTGCAATCAAACCTGAACAATTGACAAACACATCAACATGTACTGGCTCATCATTAAAAGTCAGCGTGGGGATAACACAACATGCACATTCCATGATCCATCATGGACTCGTGCCTTTAAGAAGCCTATGTGGCTGTCTCTAGGGTAAACAGTGACTCACCAGTGCACACACCAACTGAACAATTGGCTGTGGGGTCATTTATGTTGTGTAAAGAAAATATAAGAAAATCTGTGCTGTGACTAACTATTAAATGCTGTGATGTAATGTCCTGTGATTGTCTTGTTCTTAAAGCCATTAGTCTTTATGTGTAAACCCTGATTGATGCTGCAATAGAAATATTAAATAATATTAATCAGATCTTCCCCTCTCTTTCAGATGTAAGTAACCTGACTAAATTGGGGATCTGCAAAAAGAATTTAAAAGAAAAAATCCAGCAACAAACCTAACGTTGCAATAATTTACACTCCTTTTTTACGTCTTGATTTTAAAGTGACAGATGTGTCGAATCCCCAAGTATGAGTTTGAGTGATGCTTCCACCCAAAAGAGTTGTGAGACCACTCTGAAAGTGTTGCAAGTATGCCATATGCGTGGAAAAAGATGGATATGCCAGGTTTAATAATTAAAAATTTTTTCTGTTAATCTGTGCTTATAACTTAAAATGTATACTTCTGTGCTAATTGTTCTTTCGCTCTGTAATTCAAATTGATTCAAACTAATGTATGCAATCCTTTATTAGATTCACAATTTGAAGAGTTGTGCTTTTATCTATATACTTAACCATTGGTTGAAATCTTAACAAGGTATCTTGATTACAATATTAATTTGAAGCAACTTGTTCTCTTCTTCTAGCTTTTGCCTGGATTCTACTGATGATTCATGTTTGTCCCGGGGAATAGTC
Source organism: Parasteatoda tepidariorum (assembly GCF_982258835.1). Classification (NCBI taxonomy): domain Eukaryota; kingdom Metazoa; phylum Arthropoda; class Arachnida; order Araneae; family Theridiidae; genus Parasteatoda; species Parasteatoda tepidariorum. Next base: position 119,851,683 of record NC_141757.1, on the reverse strand, counting down.
TCACAGCATTGTCTGCTTAAAGTTTTTCTGTGAGATATGTTTACCAGGACTTGATTTTCTACAATGGTTTATGCAGAATCTCATTTAGTTTGAAGAATATCTCTGTACCGTAAAAAGATAACGTTTCAGTCATTGATTTTGCTATATGTATTAAATATAATTGTATATTTTTTAAATTCATAAAAATAATTAAGCTCTTTATTTTCCGGCACGGTTGTCAGTTATTAATATAACTGAAGTCTTTGATTGGATTCTGATCCACTGTAGAATTTTAAAGTAACATGATTTATATTTTTTTATCTAGAAAAATGCTTTTATTTTACAGCTGACTAAGCAGACAATAGCATAGCTGCCAACTGTTCAGAATTTTTCGGATTTGTTCCTAATTTTTAAATCCAATCTGAAAATCTGATATTTTTATTAAAAATCTGAATTTTCATAAAATTTTTGATTTTAAACCAATCGTTTTTTCTGATCGCCACAAGCACGCATCCTGTGATTATTGTGCTAAAGTAATTTTTAGTAGCTTTTTATTGGAAAATATTATTCCAATAGCTGTCTGTTGCTGATTATTTCACTAAATTATTATTTTTGGAAATTTTTTTTGTAGTATTTAAACACTTGCATCAGAAATATTTGTTTATGATGTAGATTATTATTTATAATTTGTGTTTTATAATTTGGAGATAAATAATTATTTATTAATAGGTAATGTTTGTTTTTAATATATTATACCGGTATTCCTAATTATAAAATATTAATATTATAAGTTTCCCACAAAAGATAGTGTTTATAGTTTTGTTTTACTAATTTACATATTTAAATATATGTCTATTAGTGTTATGATTTAATAGTTAAATTTTTATCTTTCTCTCGTAATTAGGGCGTATAATTTTGTCGCATATAGTGTTCCTAATTTTTGATTCCCAAGGTTGGCAGCTATACAATAGTTATAAAGAAAGACTTAGCTTCTCTTTTCCTCAGGATGATGCCACTAGTAGTGGTCATAGACCTTATATGATTGCATCTGCAAGCACCTTCATAGAGTCAAGCTAGCTACCATACTCTGCCTATTGTCTAAGAACAAAAACAAATATACATGATTCAAATTCTCAGATCCAACTTGAATGATTTTTTTTCCTTCCTTTTTTATACTTTTTACTTATGCTGTACTCTTACCACTAAAAATAAATATATTCAAAAGAAAATTTATCTCATTTATCTATTCTTTCTTGAAGATGTATATCAAGAGAAAGATACTATTTTATAGTACGTATGTATCCAAGGTGCTACTACTATAACACTGCAACTATTTCAGTTTAAATGAATCTCAAGTTAGAATTTAATGCTACTATATTTAATTAAAATTTTGAAAATACGTCCAATAGTACGTTTAGAAGTCATTTGACTATAATATTAATAAGTATTGAACAAGAGCTAGCTCTTGACCTGAGAAAAAAACCAGAGTTTCGGGAAACGAAAAGCGTTAGTTAACTTATTTTTAACGAACTAATTTTTATAACTGTAATTCAACTTTTCTTTATTTTCAACTAGCTGAATATCCACTCTTCGAACAGGATTAATAAAATTAAAAAACAATAACTCGGAACTGAACAACCCAATGAAATCGTGTACAAAACTGAACGGTATATACTGACAAAATTAATAAGCAAAAACATAACAAAACCTGTTTTTTGTAGTTCAGCCCATTAAAATTGAGATTAACTGTATTCAGCATTACTAGGCATAATATCGACATTTACCATTAACTTGGAATTTTTGTAAATAAGTATTTTTTTTAATTTATATAATAGGAATTACCCATATTAATTAAGCATCATTGGCGACAATAATAGTATGGCGCTTGTTTACGATTAATCTAAATGAATAAGTACCTGAACGCCATAAATGTTGCTTTTTGTAACATAATGGCTTACTTTTTAGTATTTTAATATGCATTTATTACATTACTTAAATGAACTGAGCGTCAGCATTAACAATATGACTCAGAATTTTCATTAAATATATTTTTTTTCATTATTTCTTTGTATTTATTCATGTCAGGATAAGTGACAAATAAATTTAGAATTTTAATAATATTTGGTGAGATTAAATATAATGTAAACCACCATGTCTTTCTCTGCATAAAAAGTCAAATATTTCAAACGCGGCTCACTTCCAAACAATTTAACTAATATGCAGTTATTTAAATCTTAGCGAAGCAGTTATTTATAATTGAAACTTCTTTAATTTACAGAATGATTAATATATTTTTGAATATGAATCAAAAAAAGATTTTTCCAAACTAATTATTTTGAATTTTATATTTCAGTAAAATATATAATACCATAATCTAACAAATATTTTTTATCAGCTGTTTGACTTTTTATTTTTAAAGAGGGAATACCAAAAATATATATATATTCTTACTAGGAATTAAAAGGCCAGAGAAAAAGAAAAAAGGGACAGCGGTTAATAAAACTGAAGTAATTTTCTACGTTTTTCCTAAGCAAATTAGTACCCCTTTCCCATTAATTTTGCCTTTCATTGCAAAAGAATTTTTTTTATATTTTAATTACCGCTGTTTTTAAATTATTTACTTATACCGAAACATATTTTGACAGACGTGACAAATTAAATACGTGATTTCAGGTAACTTTCGAGATAATTTGGTGACATAGTGCTACCACGTAAATTTTTTTTTCATTGTTGTTGTTGTTTACGTCGCACTAAAGCTGCTCAATGGGCTATTGGTGACGGTCTGGAAAACATTCCTGACAATCATCTGAAGACATGCCATCACAATTTTGAACTCTGCAGAGGTGAGGCTCCCTTCGCTTCGATAGACCGACGACATGCGCGTGAAGTCAAGTATTTCGGTATAACATTTAAACGAGGACCAATACCTCACACCCTCGGTCCCTTCACAGATTGATCCAAATAGTTTTTCACCCGCACGCTGAAAGGGGCCAGTGATGCTCGACTTCGGTGATCTGCTGAGAACGTGTCAACAATCAGTCAATTGCGGAACTGTTGTTGATTGAAATTATGACATAGCGGGAAAAAAAACTAATTGAAGTACAAGCAATAACTCTTTTTTATTATTATTAAATAGAGCTATAAAGTATCAATGATGTCATCTTTAAGATTTTTGAGGAAACAACGGCTAAGGCTTAACCAGTCAACCCCGCTTAAAGGAATATCATCAGTTCCAGCCAAATCTATGCTATTGAGAGGGTTATTCGATTAAAAGGAGAGTGCAATATTCTATCCTAAATTTCTGTGAAATTTTATTTTTAATGGTATTTAATGCAAATTATAGTGTTTTGATTAAATAAACTTAGTTTTATGATCAATAAACAATTTTGATTAATAGTATCTGTGTTAGTATCATAAAATATAAATGTCATTTAAAGTTATATAAAAATAAATCAATATTAGTGAATAGTATAATATATAGGTACTAAAATATTATTTGATCCCTTCCGAAAAAATCTATAATTGAAGACTATTTTTATACCCGTTTAATTCGTCAATTTATCAAAATTAGATTTTCCCTTTCAGTTTCTATTAAGACTTTCATGAATAATTGCGTATTCCTTTCAAACGCAATTATTCCTTTCAAACGCATATTCAGATTATTTATTTTTAATTTTTTTTTCTAACCTCGTCTTGAGAATTTCTAAATTAATGAGCTATTTTAGTTTGGAATTTTTTTAAATATATCGTTTCCCAGATTTATTGTTCCCCCCCCCCCCGATTAATTCAAATCCATCCTTTTCTCGCTGAACTTGCAACCATTCTCAGAGTTATTCTCTGGATTAAGCAATAATTATTCTTACTTAAGAGAAAGAAACACTGTATACTGATGTGTTATGTTTTTGAAATTTTTTCTTATGAAAGCTAATAACGCACCAGGAGGGGACCAAAAATCTTGACTACAAAACAAATCACTCTGTACCTTTTTATAATTCTAAAAGATGTGTAAGTAAGTACAATTTGTCTGAAGTAAGAACTCCCCTATTCGTCTGAACCCGTGGCGGTGAATATGGTAACAAGGTATAACTATTTCAAATAGGGGCGTGGGTCACTATTTAGGATATATTTTGTCTCGGGTGGGGGAGAGAAAGGTAATTTTTTTATTCATATTGCCCTAAAGCAGTGTTTCCCAAAGTGTGGTACGCGTACCCCCAGGGGTACGGGAACAGTTTAGCGAGGGTACGCGTTCTTATGCGAAATATCTTACAATAAACGAAAATTTCAAACAAACTTATTTAAAAACAAAGCTAGCCATGAAAATTTACGATTACGTAGTTTTCTATTTGCTATTTTTTTGCGGAGTTAGCAGTTAATAATTAGTGGTGTCAACAGCCAGTTGTGATTTTTAACTTTTGTGCAATTTTTTTTATAGTAAAAAATACACTCATTTTTTTATTAGTGGTACACAGCGTTACGAAAAATTTAGAAAGGGTACACGAAAGTCATAAGTTTGGGAAACACTGCCCTAAAGTAAAGAGAAGCTACCCTCCCTGAAAAGCGCTATTCTTGTTTCCTTAGCAGCAGACGGCCTCAGATTTAGTGACGGGGGGAGTTCTAACGAACTATAAGTCAAAGAGGGGTAAAACACTCGTCGCTCACTTCAATGTATAACTAGCAGCAAGAATTGATTTTTTTTTTTCAATTTTACCCCTAACACCTGTTTAGACCAACTAATGAACAGGACCCTTTTGAAGTGACCACCTATTGTATCCTTATCTTAACTGAAAAACGAAAATTTCATTTTAGTTAGTGAAGCATTTCTCCAAAACAAACAAATTTTTTTCATTTCAGTACCTCTTCTTCATGCAATTAGGCGGGCACAAAAAACAAAGAATGTCAGTTTAAACGGGGAAGTTTAACATTAGTTGCATATAAAATGATTTGGTTCCATTCGTGTAAGCGGGTTATTCGATTATCCGACATGCAATTAAGTGGACATGACGCAAGAAAATTCCAATCCGTTTTTCGCTCGAACGGTTTGTAATAGAATGCTTTAATGTCAACAGTAACCTTCGTGCGACGAACTATTAGTATGCCAAATTTCATTACTCTCTGTCGGATGGTTTAGTCCAGGGGTGGCAAACCTTTATGTCTCAACGTGCAATTTTTTTCTAAAAAAATGTTTAATGAACTATTTAACGTGTAGTTTGTCTAAAGTAAAAACTCGCCTAGCCATTTGTCAAGACCCTTGGCGGTGACTATGGTAACGAGGTCTAACTATTTCAAGGGGTGTGGGGTCATTGCTTAGGACAGATTTTGGCTAAGATTCGGTGAGAGTAAGAGGACATTTTTTTCGGTCTATTGTGTTAGCCCTAGAGTGAAGAGAAGCTACCTTCCCTCCTCTCCCCCCAATGCCCGCCTGTGTTAACATTGTTCGTCAATTCGGACATTCATAGGGCAGATTTGTTGGCCTCTCTTACAAGGGCACCATATTAGGTGGGCCAACGTTGCTCCCGCAGTAAGGACAGATAGTACAGAGAAGAAAAGAACATCCATGCCTTGCCCGGGATTCGATCCCAGAACCTTTCTGGTGCAAGAGCAGTTCCCTAACCCCTCCACAGGCCGGTCGACAAGCTACCTTCCCTGAAATACGCTATTCTTGTATCCATAGCAGCATACGGCCTCAGACCATGTGGCGGGGGGAGTTCTTAGCTTAGACAAACTATAAATACTCTGTTAAATTCTGCATCCATTTATAATTACATTCATGTTTTTAAAATATAGGAAAAAACAAGTGAGTGCGAGCGAAAAGGACACATAGCCTCTAACATAATTGGATATAAATAGGAGAACAGATTTTAAATTATCTTAAGTTAAAGCTAGACGCCCGGTGGCTGAGTGGTAGTGCTTCGCGCTCCCGTGCTACAGGTCCTGGGTTCGATCCTCAGGCACTGAGAAAACTGAGATGAGCCCAGTAGGCCTTGGCCCCCTAGGGGCTGTCGTGCCACTGAGTTTAGTTTAAGTTAAAGCTACATTTTTTTCCCTCGGCGTAATTAAGTTAAACTAAGATTATAAGCAGTAAAATTATGACCGCGGCAGTACCTATAGAGTGGGGGGAGTCTCTCCCTCCTCCCTATATTTATATGTGTGTGTGTAACATAAAACGCTTCAACTAATCTTTTTATGTTATTCCTTTGTCGAAGTCCTTTTCTTAATTTACTATTCTAAACTAAACGCTCTTGCACTTTAATATTCACATCCTGTCTTGTAGTCTACTTTTGGTTTCAAATCATGCATTGAGTAACAGTTTTGATTTTTCCCCTTATTTGAACTGTGAGAAAGACTTTTTCACTCGCCTTATTAAAATATAGATTTTATTTTATAACCGTCGTTGAACAGCCGAGCCAATTTTAAGTTTACGACTCCTAATGTTCAACTCTGTAACCTGGTAATTTTGAACAAATTCACAAGACAAGGAAATTTTTGTTTCAGTACCCTCGGAGGTATTGATTTGTTATAGGAACATGGAGGACTTTGCAACTCGATAGATTTAACTTGCATCAGTCACCATTTACTACACGGGCAGTCTTCGGCCGGCTGTGGATGATTCCACGAACTCTTGGGCATGGGTTCAGTGCCCTACTATCCAGGCCTATAATAGATAGATTTTATTTTATTTTATATCCGTCTTAGAACAGCTGACCCAATTTTTGGGTTTACGACCACTAATGTTCAACTCCGTAGTTTGTAATTTTATAATTAAAAACTGGAAAGTTCCGCCCATTGTTTACGTTGCTGGTCAACCCTCATGGTTGCTTCTCATTAATCATTGCGGATTAAGAGAAAAAAAAACCGTTTATTTCCATAAATTACGATTGAATTGCTATTTACATTTTGAAGATGACTAAATTTAGACAAAACAATAAAATTGGAACATCCTGTACAGTTAATACTCAGTGAAGATGGAACCAAGGGAAAGAGTATTCGCCTCCGAATGAGGTGAACCAGATTCGAATCCCAATAATGGCTGGTCGATACGAATTCCGCACCCGGCTCGCACCTACTACAGTGCTGATGCAAAATATCCTCCACGGTAGACGGATTATGGGATTTCGTGGTTTTTTTCTTCGTGTAACGCAAACGCGGGTTAGTTTAAATAAAAATAATTTCCCAACACTTGATCCAAGAGTCTTCTGGATTCAAGATCCCTTGTCTTATGGATTGGGTACAAAATTACATTGCGACGTTGTTGAACATTGGTAACAGTAAACCCAAAATTGGATTGGCTGTTGAACGACGATTATGAAATAAAATAAAAACCACGCGCTCCAATCACAATATTTTTCAGTAATATCCCGATTTTTTTTTTGAGAGTCAGATTTAAAGCTCTTAAATATCATTACTTAAACTGCATAACATATTTGAGTTTGGATGGAGTTGGATGACTGTTAAGTGCACATGGGTAAGCCACATGCAATTAAATTAATTACTTAAAGATTAATACTTAAAGTTAAATAAACATCTAAAAGGGAATTAATATATGCCAGTCATAGATAAAAAGTTAAACATATTTAATGAAATAGGAAATTAGAAAATTTACATCTTGAATAAAATAAACACGTGCCTTAGCACGAACGTGAACATTACGACGCTACACCGGTCGAAGCTGTAACCCAAAGGCGGGAAAACAGTCTCTGTGGCAGGGTTGCCAACTTTGAATGTTCACGCCAAACCGGCGTTCCAGGATAGTTCGTTATCGCCTTAATGGCGAGACGATCCGCTGCAACTGCATTCAAATCATCCTACTCCAATCATTGTTGTCGAAACTGGTTATCGTAATAATTTCATTTAAAAACAATAAAAGGTTTCAGCTTAAACAGGGCATTTGATAAAGTTCAACCTTAATGTATATTTTTAAAATCCTTGATGAAATTTAAGTAAAAAAACGAGTACACACATTAAGGGTCATAAATTAATAATTAGGCAAGGAAAAAAAATCAAAATTTAATGAATCATGACTGATGAAGGTGGGATTGACTAAAAACTTGTGATTACTAGAGAAGACAAAACTTAGAAGGCGATTAAAGCTTAACACGTTCGTGTGTCATCGGCCATTCAAACTGGTTTTCTATTTTTCATACCGCCTATTTAACAATTAATTTAACTGATACGATGACGTTGTCGTTTTTTCTCCTCTATGAAATATCAATTTGCAGCTTTTACAACGTGTTAGATGTAATTACAGAACACCCTGTATGATATACAGTATTTTACGTGATTATTAATTAGGTAATTTTCACAATCAAATTTAAATTTTAATAAGATAAATAGCTTTTCTAATACCTAAAATTTAAAAATATCATTTTTTAACTTCCTGTAATTACTACGTCTCTTCAAAATTATGTTGAAAAATTATGATGTTAAGAATGATATAAAATGTTTCATACCTTTTAAAATACACTTCTTTTTATAATCATTAATGAATAAAATACAAATAATATTTAATTCTTAAAGGAACTTCAACATTAGTTTTGGACAAATGAATTTTACTGTAATGTGAAAATATTTTTAAATTCTTGAATTTAACTTCATAGATGGAAATGCGAATTGACATAGCATTTGTGCTCATATTTTCGACCGCTCTTTAGAATGAGCTATTGCAAAAAGTTGCATAGATTTTACGAAAAAACGAACAACTTAGTGTTCAAACGATATTGAGAAGTATTTAGAATGTCGAAGTCACTCTGGAAAAGAAAAAAAAAGAAGTAAATAAATAAAATTCTGCTGCTTTTATCCTTGTGTTTCATACTAGGTTTATCAGGCATGTTGCAAATATTGATGAGCTTTCTTAGAGTTTTTAATATCATTGACGTTTGGAACAGTATAGTCGATTCTGGTAATGCTGTCATTAAACTATAAATGAAATTTCATCTAGAAAGAGTTAGCCCAGTTTAAGCTCCATCATAAGCACACTTCTCTTCAAATACAATTAATTCATATATAAAACGTAGCAAATCAAAATTGAAACATTATTTATTGATTACCAGTTAACCTCACTATTTTCCTTAGTAATAAGCAATGAAAACTCACCACTCATGCTCTAAGGAAAATCTTTTTCAATGGTGCATTAGAGTTCAAACAGCGATTTTACAAATAAACAATTAAAAATAAATAATAAAAAGTACTGTTAAATTTATGGGGTATGCCTTTTCATACTATGCATGAATCATGGGGATAAGTATAGGCTTACTGTTTGCGGGTTGCAGCCCAAGGATAGTCAAAGGGTCATCTAAGAAACGACAAAAATAAAAAAAAATAAAAAAAAGCTATATTCAATAATTTTTTGAAAAAAATGTCAAAATTCCAAAACTGCTAAACAGTATGAGAAAGAGCCTTAGTGCAGATTATACATAAAATGCCAATTCTATACATGCAAATAAAATAAAAATTATATATATTTTTTTTTCATGCGTAAAAAATTAACTAAATATTTAACAAATCTCATTTTCTGTATGAAATTTATGAAAATTTATTTTAGCCATGATAAAAAAATGAAAAAAAAAAAATTTATATGTGTAACCTGTTATGAAAAAATGAAACTTTACTTGTAGCTTTTTTTAAGACTATGTACAAAAGCAGCTTCTTTTTTATATTAGGTTTTATTTCATACCAAACTTTGAGTACATTAACATTGATACAAATGGTAAATAAATTAAGAATTTAATATACTTCTTATGACCATTTAAACTGTAGTTGATTTAGACTAAGAAGAAATAATACACTTCTCCATTTGATTACAAAACAAAAAATTATTATTTTAGGCTATGAAGTAACAGTAACCATGTAAGCATAAGCAAATACTGTTAATTCAAATAATAACAAACAATTTAATTCTATTTACTTAAGCTGATTTGAAATGAGATCCACAATCCCTTAAGATGTTCTTTGGTCTCTTTATGTTTCTAAACAAAGCATGAAAAATAAATGCCCTTTTAACATAAAACGATACAGTAGTACAGTAAAAAAAATTTCTTCCTTCATGTTTCAGCATTCATACATAACTTTTTCAGAAAAAAAAAAGAAAAATATATATATATATATATATATATATATATATATATATATATATATATATATATATATATATATATATATATATATATATATATATATATATATATATATATATATATATATATATATATATATATATATATATATATATATATATATACTAGCTGACCCGGCGAACTTTGTTCCGCCTTAATGTCAATAAATAAGCAGATTTTTTTTTTATTGGAAAAAATACAAAAAAAATTAAATTTCTACATCAATCATTCATAATTATTTCTGTATTTTAGTACATAGGTTGCTCTTCATTTAAGTACCTTGTGATACACGACATTTTTTGTTTTATTATCAGGCGCAAAAACAAACAACGCAGATGGTCTTCCGACCCGTGAACATGCCACGTATAATTGACCATGGGAAAAACATGAATGTTCTAGATTTAAACCACAAACTTTTAAGGATTGGCCTTGTGATTTGTTGATGGTCATGGCAAATGCAAGACGTATCGGAAATTGAAGTCTTTTAAATTCAAACGGCATATCGGTTGGGATCATCGGTATCCTCGGAATGAGAACTTCCTCACCTTTGAATTTTCCTATCATTATCGTAGCGTAAATTACATTGTTCATCAATTTTCTAACCACCAAACGCGTACCGTTGCACAGTTTTGGTTGGTTTATGTTTCGAAGCATGATTACTACGGAGCCAACCTTTAGGCGTAAATTGTGCGGTGGTAAGCCAGGCACGTCCAAAGAGTTTAAAAATTCAATTGGATAGTTGGTGGCTTCATCTTCATTTGTGACGCAGTCAATAGATTTGAATGAATGCATTGTTCCAATGATCTTATTTTGAATTATGTAGTTTAGGTCATCTACATCTTTATTCTTAGCCGCTAAAATTGCTCGCTCACTTATCCATTCATAATTTTTGTAGTTAGAAATAATTTCTGGAAATACATTGTTGATAAGTTCGTCTTTTGATGAGACAAAATTACAGAAATTATTTGGAAATGATATTAATCCGCTCGATTCATCGACAGGTACTTGACCATTACCGATAGTCAGCAATTGCTCCGAGAAATCTTCAGCAGATGTATCATTAAGCAATGTAACTCTCATGTTTGTTGTCAGTTGCAGTTTCTTCACATGGCGCCATAGATTTGACGATTTGAGGCAAGCGTTTATTTCGTCGGCAGCCGTAGATCTTGGAATTACTGGCAGTATTTGGCGGAAATCGCCAGAAAGTAAAATCATTGCTCCTCCAAAACATCTCGAGTCATTGCGTAAATCTTTTAATGTTCGGTTAAGTGCTTCTAATGCACGTTTATGCGCCATTGTGCATTCGTCCCAGATGATGATTTTCGATACCGCTAAAACTTTGGCCATTGCTGAGTGTTTTGCAATATTACACGTTGGTTCTTCAATAGTTTGAAGATTTAACGGTAATTTGAATGCTGAATGAGCCGTACGGCATCCTTCTAACAATGTGGCTGCTATTCCAGAAGAAGCAACTGCAACCGCTATGTTAGATCTCGCCCGAACAGTTGCTAAAACTAATGACATGAGGAATGTCTTGCCAGTTCCACCAGGGGCATCTAGGAAATATAAACCACCATATTCGTTATCGATTGCCTTCATTAAAGTATCATAAACTTCCTTTTGTTGGTAATTCAACAGGGGTACATTCGTTTGAACAACTAAATCTAATTCCTGGTGATCATATTCACGTTCCCGTTCCAATTCTCGATTAAATGCGTCATTCATTTCACGATATGGTGCTGGCATTCCTAACCTGATTAATAAATTACCGCACATGAGGTAACACATATCTTCGATCAATAGTAAAGCACGATTATGTATCTCCTCATTCATCTCAATATCGTGATTTCTGGAACTGACACGAATTTGATGTAAAATATCTTCTGACATGTTATCCTTGTATTTGTGCCACAGGTTACATGGGTTTGATGGAAAACATGTCGAAATTATGATAGCGAATAATGTGCGTATCTGACTTGGAGATGCAGAGATAATGGCTTCAGCGATTGTCGTATCCCAATGACTATCGTTTTCTAATAACTTCAATTCTTCACATGCAGCACGATATGTTGGGAATATTACACCATTAACAGTTCGTAGTGACTCAAATGACGTTGGCCCACGCACATTTACCAGCAACAACCGCAAATAGAAACATTCATTATTCTTTGGATGAACTGTATACATACGACCAAGAGCATCAGTAGAACGCACATCTGGATACCCAGGAACCGCATCGCCTTGCTTCCGTCTTTGAAAATTCTTCAATGAAGCATTCCAAGTATAATAACGTGGCATCTCCGAGTAAAGCAAAGTTCGTGCAAACTGATCGCTTTGGCAGATTGCAAAAAAACTGGTCAATGTAGTTGCTGGAGGTGTTTCAGCACGTTGCGTAGCATTCGAAGCCGTGAAATATACTCGTTGACCATTCTCCAGATGCACCGCCAAATGCGTAACAGTAGGATGACGTTCGTGAATGGGAAATGCGAATATACGCCAAATCGCTTCATTACAGTTCACATAACGACCAACTTGATAGCGTGAAATTTCATCGTTGGTATTCGAGGATTGCAATCCAAAAACCGCCATATCACTGCCTTTCGTGACATATTTGCAAATATATTTAATGGACTTAACTGAATTGCAGTATTCAACGTTGCAATGTGTCTTGAACGATTTAGAAATAAGTGGCGAATATGGAACAATCCAACTGTTGTCGACAACGAAATCCATTCTTTTCACTTTCGTTGTGACAGTTCGACCGTTGTCATCTGGTGATCGACGCCGATACAGCGGATAACCATCATTGCCAGTGACAGTCTCCGCCGTTAATTTCCGTGGATATCGTTTAGAGCACTTTCCATCGACCATGCAAGGTGATTGGGGATTGATGGCACCACACGGTCCATGAATCATATTAGTAGTAACAACATCATGTAGGTCTGGATCGACTTCATAATCAGGAATCTCAGCACATATGATATCATCTATTTGGTCAGGCTGAATTCTTTCCACTAACCAAATAAGAATGTGTGCGTGCGGCAGGCCTCGCTTTTGCCATTCGATTGAATACATCCAGCATCGAGTACCTCCAAAGACGCGTTGTTTAACAATAAAGTTCATCAGGGACCGAATTTTTTGCCTGAATATACGTGCTGTGATGTCGTGTCTATCACTTGATGTTTGTCCGGGAAGCAGCAATTGAGTAATTTCTATCCATTTTGGATTACAGGTAAAAGTAATAAAGAGATCGGGCCGACCGTAATGACGAACATATGTCATTGCATCTTGTGCATATTCATGCATATGACGTGGACTACCAATGTATGTCGCCGGCAGAATAGTTAATCGACCAATATTAGCTGCATTTCCTTCAGTACTAACTGCATCACGTAAATGGATGTACTCATCAGAACGCAGTTTGGCTTGGTTCAACCTAATGAATGTTAAACGTTCCGTTTCTATTTTTACATACATGTCAACGCAATACTGCTGAAACAATCGACGAAACCGCAGCAAATAGTTGTCAGCATTTTGACGAATCATCAAACGATATGCGTAATAATTCATTGAGCTAACTTTCTTTGTAGTTTCTTCACCTGAAATTAAAAATTTGATAATTAACCATTTCAAAGGCAAATTTTAAAGGCAAACAATACAGACATTAACCATTTTTTTAATAAACATTATTTTAAATCAGTGTCTTTCACAAATAAATGAAATAAATTATGATACTGATACTCACCATTCAATGGATTTTTCATTTTAATATTAAAATAATATCCATCTTCTCCTTGCCAAAACATCAGCGGGTATTGCAATGTGTCATATGATCGATGAGTTTCAGATATTTGTTGCAGTTGCCCAGTATCGCGACGTGTAAGCACAATATCGCGTTTTTCCAATTGTTCACCAACAATCAGGATGGCAACTTCGTCTACTGTTGGAGCATTAAATGTCCTTTCGTGTGTTCCAGATGGTCGTTTATCTGCTTTGATAACAACTTTATAGTCATCACTTGGCATGCGCTCTAAAGCACTTTTAAACAACCTGACCAACGCATGATGTTCATGAAGCAGACACTGCAAGTCTTGAAGAATTGCTCGCTTCATTCCTGCATTGATCTCTAGGCGTCGATCAAGTTGTTCTTCCATGTTGCCCATGAAATATATTTGTAAAAATTTATTCTGTGTATCCTCGAAAGGTAGTAATGATCCAATTCGATGATGAATCTGTCCTTGTATCTACAAAATAAAAACCAGACAGTATTAACTGGGTTATAAACACTTTTTTCGGTGGGAGAGTAGAGTTCAGAATTAGCAAATATACTACATAGGTACCAATAGATAAAGTAAGTTATTCTTTAACTACATTCTATATAAGTACAAAAATAAATACCTTAAATGTCGGATTAAATCCCCGTTCTTCGATAATATCTGCCCCAAATGACGTCATCTGGAAACAACCATTGTATTTTTGAGTATTTGCAAGAAAGTGGCGTGATTCTTGTGTTTCGCCACAAAGCAATGAATACAATGGCTCAGGTGGCGGAGTCAACAATGGCAATTTCACTTTACCATTAAGGCAGCATAATCCAGGCGTTTCTCCGGAAAACTTTAATGCACCACAATACTCGCAAACTACGTCCATTTGCCCAATGCAAACGCTAGGATGCAAGCTGTAATCATTGCTGCAATCGTATTGAAACGCTGCTCGATTCAAATCAGCACTTGATAAATATCTTGTTCTGCGTCGCAAATTATCTATTTGTTGACCTCTGTTGTTCGCTCGACGATTCTGCATTGCCAACCGAGCTGTTTCACGGGCTGCTTCACTTTGCTCTCGTGATTGAGAAGCACGAAGTCGAGCCATACTATCGCGGCGCTGTTCACGTGCAATTTCTTGTTCTTCTTCAGTCCTTTCATTTGCAGTATTTCGTATTCTTCTTGCATCACGGCTTTGTCGGGAAAGATTCGATAGTCTTGGTCGCGGCATTATTAATTATTAATGATCCAATTCGATGATGAATCTGTCCTTGTATCTACAAAATAAAAACCAGACAGTATTAACTGGGTTATAAACACTTTTTTCGGTGGGAGAGTAGAGTTCAGAATTAGCAAATATGCTACATAGGTACCAATAGATAAAGTAAGTTATTCTTTCGGCGGATATTTTTTCGGCGGAAATCTTTTGGCTATTGCTTTTAGCACTGATTGAAAACCGTCTTCGCCATTAACAGCTTGAGCTTGGCGCCATATAAATTCGATAAGGTATTACGAAAAACCACGTATAGCACGTAGGGTTGCCGTAAGTAGGGTCGCCAAATTTGGCAATTTATGCGAATTTTGGCCTTGTTGCGTTAATACGTAAGTACCTTTAATAGACCCTTTGGACACCATCTATTGATAAATAAATTAAAAATATAGTTGAACTATACGTATTAATTTATGAAGCTATGATATTAGTGCTCAATAAATCGACAAAGCTAAAGTTTTAAATTTTCATTTATACATGTATCATTTCCAATTATGTAAAAAATTTTATCTACTAAAATTTAAAGATTTAGAATATTTACTACTAAGATTTAGTATGTTCTTGCACAGTATTTCGCTTTTTTAGTCTTTTTTAATATTCTAATACACTAACCTAGATAATTTCTATCTCATCTTATTTCATCTTTCGAGAATTTCTATTTTGGCGATGAAGCTGAATTTGAATTTACTTATATATATATGTAAAACGACATTTCAAACAATACAAAGAGCATTTAAACGAAATGAATTATTTCGTTACTTTAAGGATGTATGAAAGCTGCATAAAAAATGTATGTAAATAACTTTATAAGCGAAATGCAAAACAAAGTGGTACTGTTTAAGTGCACAGTTAAGTCTTATTTACTTAAAGAGCAATACAATTATTTAATTCGCGTGAGAATTACATATATAAATGAATACGTTCGTTAACTTAAGCAGAGAATATTTATTTTAGAAATTATTTATCATAGCACGAGAATTTTATTTTTGTTTACTACTTCAATGTAATCACCTAAAAAATCTAATAAATCGTACTAAATAAACATGTAAACATTTGTTTCATAATAATAACCTTATATAGTCGAAAATATATTTACTTATAATTAGCTTTTGTTTTCTCAAGTCAGAAACTTAAACTTCTGAGTTATATATTGATAATAGATATTTAATGGTAGATATTTAATAGTAATAATAGATTAATGGTAATAATAGATATTTAATACCACGTTTTATAGTGACTGACGTTACATGTCAAGTCACACGGGAATGATGTCGAACGGGATAAAAAGTATCCTATGTCCTTCTCCTGGCTCTAAACTACCTCCCTGCCAATTTTCAGCTACATCGGTTCAGCCGTTCTTGAGTTATAAGTGAAGTAACTAACACGACTTTCTTTTATATATATATATATATATATATATATATATATATATATATATATATATATATATATATATATATATATATATATATATATATATATATATATATATACATATATATACATATATATACATATATATACATATATATATATATATATATATATATATATATATATATATATATATATATATATATATATATATATATATATATATATATATATATATATATATATATATATATATATATATATATATATATATATGCTAGCAACATTTAGACCAATTTAAATTAGATATTCATTCAACACAAAACAATCCTATAAAAAAACTTAAAAAAAAAACTTTAATGAAATAAAAATTAGAGTAAATTATTTACACTTTTTAATATTGTCATCAATAAACAAATTCTGTGTATTATAAAATCATATTATGATTGTGAGAAATGGAGACACTTTTTTGAAAAGCCGCACAATCTCCGGTACACAAAAAAATCAATTAAAACAGACACGAAAGCCACGCATCAATTAAAACGAAAATGTATTCAAATTCATCTGAAAGTAAGATCCAGTCAGTGGTATTACATCCTTTAGAACTGCTCTTAGAAGATATTAGAGGGTATGTTGTTATTTTGCAGTACAGCCAATGGTGGATACGGTGTATTTTAGATGTAAATATAAACTACGAAGAAGTTAAAATACGTTTTCTACAGCCTCATGGACCCTCACTGTCATACTCGTACCCACGGAAGCCTTTGATATTGAAAGTAAATAGACTTAGACTTAGAGGTTGGGCAGCTCTGACGAGCAGGGCACATCGACCAGAGGTCTATTGTACCCAAACCCTAAAATCATGATTAGCATGAAAGCCCTATGGCTGAAATAAAATTCAACGAGCACCCTACAGGAACATCTTGCAGTTCCCAGGCATTGACGATATGCTGCCCTAAATGCTCAAATCTTTGAGCAGAATAGACCACACAATCACAGAGTATGTGTCGTGATGTCTCTTCTTCTAGATGACATCCCCGACAAAGAGAATTGGATTCTATTCCCATAATGTTTATGTGTCTCCTGAGGATACAGTGACCAGTAAGAAGACCTATGATCTTCCTTATACTGTTTCTATTAAGCTTTAAGAGCTCCTTTTGACGTACACTAGGACAGTCTCGATTCAGCTCCTTAGCTTGTCTCTGACCGTCAGCAGCGCGCCACTGCTCATGGGCGATCTTGCCGTAGAGCTTGACTATGGTTGCCCTAAATGAGGAGGGAGAAATTCCCAGCGCAGGTTCAGGGCCCCAGAAAATTGCATTAGAGCCAGCCCGTGCTGCTTCGTCAGCTAGCTCATTTCCACCGATACCCATATGTCCTGGTACCCAATGCAGGGATACCTTGTTATGAGCGGACAGGTCGCAGAGGACCGAGAAGCATTCCCACACTAACAAAGAGGTGAATTTACACCTTGACAGTGATAGGAGAGCAGCCTAACTGTCAGAACAGATGCGGATAGTCGTATTTTGATATCCTTTGTCTAGGCATAACTTGCAGCACAAGATAATGGCATAGACCTCAGCCTGAAAAACGGTGGCATAATTTCCCAGGGGAAAGTGAAGTTTGGTACCATCATTGGAGCAATAAATTCCTGCTCCTGATTTGGCACCAATCTTTGAACCATCAGTGTACCATATCAGGCATTTGCCTTTAAGCCACCGAGGAGAATTAAACCATTCATCTCTAGTAGGAAAATGGATCTTGAAGGACTTGTGAAAAGCGTATCTTAGTGACATATAATCACTAGGCATAATAAAAGAGGATAAATCCATCACTTGTGAAACAAGATGTCCCCATGACAAGTGTTTGGAATTCTCTTTCCATAGGCCAAGGTACATAAGACGCTTTACGCCTGTCTGAGCTTCAACTTCAATGCGTAAGTTCAATGGAAGAAGCCCATGTAAGCTCTCTAGAGCAGCTGTAGGAGTGGTCCTGAGACAGCCTGACAGGGCTACACAGACCATTCTTTGTAGTCTGTTAAGATTAGACCTTGCGGAGCTCAATCTAGTCCTTGACCACCAGACGATTGCGCCATAAGTGATGATAGGACTAATAATCATTGAGTATATCCAGTAGACTATTTTGGGGGACAGTTCCCATGTTCTACCTATAGCGTTTCTACAAGACCAGAAAATTTTCCTGGCCCTGTTGGTACAGTATTCAAGTTGAAGACCCCAATTTAGTTTGGATTCAAAATAAACCCCGAGAAACTTGACTTTCTCCGTGAGTTCCAATTTATGGTCCAGGTAGTATACATTATCTAGATCAAGTTGCCTTTTCCGTGTGAAGGCTACATAACTTATCTTGGATGGATTGACAGATAAGCCTGATTTAAAACACCATTTAGCTACTTCTAGGAGTGCATTATTCATGATATCAGAGACAGTTTTTCCATGTTTGCCTCTGACAACAATAACACCGTCATCAGCGTACCCGATACAGGGAATGCCAAGAGCAGTTAACCGAACTAACAGGGAGTCCATTACCATACACCATAGGATAGGGGACAGAACCCCTCCCTGGGGGCTTCCTGCAGTTGCATACACTTTCATGCTTGCACCCAATAGAGAGGAACAAACATACCTTGAGGATAACAAATTCGCTATCCATCTGGTAATTATTGAGTTTATGCCTCTGTTCCTAAGTGCATTGATGATAGTCTCAACAGGGACTTTATCAAACGCACCTTCAATTTCAATGAATACCGCGAGAGCCATCTCCATATCTGTGATAGATTTCTCAAGCAGGTAGGAGAACTCATACAGAGCGGTGTCTGTAGACTTGCCTGGTTGATAGGCATGCTGTGTGGAGGACAGTGGCCTTTCTATGAGCACAGTGTCTCTGAAGTGTCTGTCAATTAGCTTTTCTATCGCTTTCAACAGACAGGAAGTGAGGCTGATTGGTCTGAATGATTTAGCCTCAAAATAATTCTCCTTACCTGGTTTTGGTATGAAAATCACCCTGGTATTCCTCCAAGAGAGAGGTATATACCCAAATGCTATGCAGGATCGAAAAATCCTACATAGAATAGGGGCCAGTGTATTCACCCCCTGGATAAGCATCATTGGTATGATGTTGTCCATGCCTGGTGACTTGTAGGGCTTAAAAGACTTTATGGCCCATACAACCTTCTCATAGGAGACCACCATTTTGGCGGCCTCCCAGTCATTCCTACTACAAGTAGTTGTGGTAGTAATATGTAGATTTTCATTCTCCACAGGATGAGATCCAGGGAAGTGTGCTTCTAGTAATTCTCCAAGAGCCTCTTCCCCTGATTCACTGTATTTTCCGTTTGTAAGACGGATGGCATTTAAACTGCAATTAAAGTCTTTAGTAAGAATTTTTGCAATCTTTGCGGTAGCAGAATTAGTATTAATGCCATCGCAGAAAGTCTGCCATGAGCGACGTTTAGATGCTCTGATCGCCTTGTTATAAGCAGTTAGAGCGTTTCTGTAGGACTGCCATTCTCCAGATTTCTTTGCTCTGTTAAATAACTTCCCACATTTCTTACGTAATTTACTAAGCTCAGAAGACCACCAAGGAACTCGCCTTGGGGAGCTAGTAGACGTAACCTGACAAGAAATATGATATGAATCGAGTATGATCTGTTGCACTTGGTCAACAGTCCACTCCACATAATTAACATTATTGTACTTACCAGAGAAGCTCCCTATCTTCCTCTCCAGAGCTGCTCTAAAGGAACCCCAATCAGCTGTTCTGAGGTTCCTCGTTACGACCTTCAGTCCTGAGAGGCCTTTAATAGAGAAAGTAATTAGTTGGTGATCTGAGGCAGTGACTGCCCCAGATACCTTCCAATCATTAACGTAATCTACTGAATTAGAGTTACATAAAGTAAGGTCAATGACTTCCCTTCTGCTACATGTAACAAAGGTAGGTTCATTGCCTTTATTAAGAACATACAAATTAAAATGTAAAATATGTTCCATGAGTACATCCCCCCGCTGGTTACAATCACTGCTACCCCACACTGTGTGGTGAGCATTTGCATCACAGCCGAAGATGAATCTACAGCTTGAACTACAGTGGGCAATTAGGGGCCTAGTAATGTCAGCTAATGGATCCTTCTCCTCATAGGGGAGATAGGCTGAAACTATGACAAAATCAGAGATTGACTTATTATCATAGAATTTTAGCTTTACTGCAACTAAATCCCTGTTAAGAAATTTAACAAGATTAAGGGCATTTAGATTAGACCTAGCCATTATGCAGGTCCTGGGAAGATCACAATGGGTATCATAAAAGATATTAAAACCTTTAACATTGAGACCCATTATTCTGCCCTTGCGGGTCCAAGGCTCTTGTATAAGAGCAATATCTAGTTCTCCATCATTCAACCTTTTTGGCCATAAGGCTTGAGGCAGCAATGCTATGATGGAGATTGATTTGACCAACCTTGATTGTAGCCATTGGTTAGCAGTATGAATGAAACCAGAATGGCTCCTACCTATCCTGGTTATTTTTGGAAAAAAGATCTTCCTTTATCAGCTCCATTGCTTCATCAATACCAAGCATGGAAACTGGTGAGTCAGGTTGTAATGTTACGTCTGACCCCGAGTCCAACCCAAGCTCTGAAAAATCAAGAGCCCCAATTGAACTTACCTTGGAATCAGGGGAATTTGCCGGCCAAGGTTCATCCTCCTGTTCCATGTCCTCTTGGACATCAGGTTCTACAGAGAGGTCCGATGTTGTTGGAGCCTCAACTGCTTTTTTCCTGTTAGGATCGTGGATAATTTTAAAGACTCCACGATCCACTCTAGTCAGTGCGAAAAAGTTTGCCCTTGCGATTGCTTCAGCGTCTTCAGGCTCCACCTCAAAGATCCATCTAGAGGTGCCAGGTCCCACAGCACTTTGCAGAACCCTCCACCCCATCGACTTCAACCCTGGGTTTAGTCTCTGAAGACGCCATAAAAAGGTGCTCTGTTTAGAGAATTGCTCCTTAGTTTTAAAGGCAACCTTCACGGGCTTGGGAAGCTGGTTTGCCCCTATGACCTTGAGCTTAAGGTTACCCAAGGCTTTGTTGTTAAAGTGGTCTTTGATCCACCCAACAGTAAAATCATTACATTGAATTACCAGCGCTCCTCTTTGGAGGTGGTTACTATAAATCTCGGGCAGTCTTTCGCCACCAGGAGTGGCGTCAGTCCGCTCCAAGATTTCCTTCAAGATGTTATTTGCGTTTTCCAGAGAAAGCTTATCCGGAGGAAAATCCTCCAGGACTATAGCAATCTTGGTAGACCCAGTTGCACAGGCAAAGGAGACCCCAGATTGGAGGCCCCCGGTTGGATCCCCCTCTCCAGCTCGGCTATTCCCACTAGGGGGAACAACTCCGCTGGATTGGGCTTTCCTCCCAGGAACAACATCCTCCCTGGGCTTCTTTCCAATTTGGGTTGGCGCATTGGGAGAGGGAGTTGCATCAGAAGACCTAGGTCTCTTAGCTCCTCCACTCGCCGCAATGGCCCTCATTTTCCTTAACTTCTTCTTCCGGCTTTTGGACAGTCCAATGGTACCAGACACACTGTCCCCCGAGTGCCTCTGGGGACCAGAGACTCTTACAGAGGAAGGGCCTGAACCTTTGGACGCCTCACCAGCATCCGAAGCAGACTGCAAAGCAGCGGTATTAGCACTGGGCTCACCCGAGGGCTTACCATATGCTACTGGAGACTGTAAAAGACTTTTCGAACAGGAACCTCTGCCTAATTCCTGAACGCATCCCTTGTTAACCGGCGCGACGGATGATGCCGTATCCAAGGATTTTCGTTCCCTCATCATGATGTTTGCCTTCCATTCAGTTACCCAGTGAGGGGTAGCCAGGGGGCACCACGTGGAGGCGGCAGGCATTACCCCCCTTGAAAGTAAATTATTTACACTTTTTAATATTGTCATCAATAAACAAATTCTGTGTATTATAAAATCATATTATGATTGTGAGAAATAGAGACACTTTTTTGAAAAGCCACACAATCTCCGGTACACAAAAAAATCAATTAAAACAGACACGAAAGCCACACATCAATTAAAACGAAAATGTATTCAAATTCATCTGAAAGTAAGATCCAGTCAGTGGTATTACATCCTTTAGAACTGCTCTTAGAAGATATTAGAGGGTATGTTGTTATTTTTCAGTACAGCCAATGGTGGATACGGTGTATTTTAGATGTAAATATAAACTACGAAGAAGTTAAGATACGTTTTCTACAGCCTCATGGACCCTCACTGTCATACTCGTACCCACGGAAGCCTTTGATATTGAAAGTAAATAAATCACAGATCATTTAGAAGGTTGAAGTACTAACAACAGGTTAAGATTTTTTTCATACCGTCTAATGAGATAAAAATAATTAACAAAAAAATAGCACTACATCATTCCTAACTATTTCATAAAATTTTATAATGCTTATATGTTTAAAAAATTACTAATACTGCTCATAACATATTGTAACAGAGTTAATAATCATAATTTTAATTTTATAAAATATTTTCTATGAAATAAATGTTATTAATATCTTGTAACTATTTCACATATTTTTTGCATATCAAAAGGTAAACCATTTTTTAATAAGAAAAATATAATACACTTGCTAAAAATAAAAATGTTATTTTCGATACATCTTAGGAGCCAAAAGTATGAGATAAATATTACTTTTGATATGAATGATCATTGATTTATATATTGGTTTAAGAATTTTAGGCTTTTTACTCAGTTTTCCACGTATGAAATGTCTTAAAGGGGAAAAAAGTTGTACAGCATACCACTTTCAATTAATAAAAATTTTGCTTTGCAATAATTAATGTTTTTTTTTTTTTTTTTTGTTTTTTTAAATTTCAATTTCTATGCTACAAATTTGAAAGGTGTAGAAGAATGTTGTTGTAAAAAAAAAATATTTCTTTCGTAATTCTTTGAGACCACATATCACAGGTCAAATCAGGTTGCTTTGAAAGTTGACCTAGCCTCAGAAAGTCATATAAGGTATCAAATGAAAGGTTTATTGCAATGGTGTTTCAAATCTTTTTTCCATTTACTTTCTTCTAAAGTAAAAAAAAAGTAACTTATAAAGTAAAGTTCTTGAATTAACTTTTTTTAAGTAAAAGAAAAAAAAATACAGTTATTTATATGTATGCAAGTTAGTGGTTTTTTCAATGAAAATTTTATTTTTTCAAGTGTTTATAACTTGGACAAATTTCAAATTAAAAACTGTTCGAATTGTTAACTTTATCATGTGTGCATGTTCCACAAAATTTGATTATAATAGTAGGGGGGTCAGTTCAAAAGTGATTGACAAATTGTTCAATGACTCATTATGAAATTTTTCCTTTGCTAACATTTCCTTCTACTTATTAATAAATATAATTCAAATTTTAAAGGATCTTCTTGATTGATAGTTTCTAAATCAAAAAATAAAAAATTTTACTCTTATATGCTTCAAATATAGATTCTTATTTATATATTATTTGATTGTTACAAAATTGTTTTTCTAATAAAGCAGTGGTAAGTTTAAAAAAAGCAACATTTTTATACTAGCCACTTGATGCACATTTGACCTAACTCTTAATACACAGCAGTAACTAATATGTAATCGAAAATCTAATCTATCATCATAAAAGTAAGTAGTCGACTATTCGAAAATAGATTTCATGTAACATGAATTTTTTTTGACTTCCAATATTATTGTTTTTTCCACAGAATTTTTATCATTTCAATATTATTGTTTATCATGATGTGCTTAGATTCACAAATATATTATTACTTTTCATTACTTCCAAATAAATATATAATAATTGATAACCACATAAAAATTTTATCGATAATTTTTAACTCTTGCCATAGTTTTATTAACTAGCGATAATTTTATTTTATTAAAACTGCGCGTTACAAATTCATTTATAAAATGTTATAAGTAGAAACACTTTTAATGTCGAATAAACATAATATATAAACACTTAAACATCAATTTGAACTTTACTGCAGAATTATTTTTTATGTTACAATTACAATGCTTAATAATTAAGTACAAATGTTAGGAAATATGCATAGGATGATTAGACATTACATGGCATAATTATTCTTTTAATTTAGATCCGAATTTTCTTTTCCTTGCAACAGAACGTAAGAAAATTATATAAATATTGCAGCTAAGCTTTTATAAGAGAATACTTAATTTAAAAGTATTTAAGAGCACCCGTAAACATACTCTTAATATCAAAATGACATAATTTTATTTAAAACAAATGATAAACATAGCAAAGAAAACATTCATTTTTATTGTTACATTTATAAATATCTAAAAATTCGAAAACATTTTCGCCTAATTTCTTTTTTAAACACAAATTTCCTCTTTTCCAGTGGCTGTTTACGAAATAAATGTAAACACAATCCATCAATGAACCAATTGTTTCATCACACCAAATACGAGATTACGCGAGAACACAGACAGGCGTGCACAAAATTATTGAAATTTTTATTTTAATTCACAATAAACGCGATAACTTCCCAAATTCTTGCAACCATGAGTGATAGTCAACAGCCAATCACAATGCATAAAGCCCATTGATCCGACGTTATCATCTCCTTGTTGCCATTCTGTAGTAGAAACTATGGTTTAAAATTAGTTACCAATTCCTATGAAGATAGAGACCCGAGGAAATCGGATGCAATGTGGATGTGCGAGAATTGGATGGAATGAAAGGAGCATTATCACCAAGTGCCGTTGCCTCACTTATCGTCGAGGAAATAAGAGAACCTGATCGGTGAAATATATTTTTCTGCTCACCAATCAGGTACCTTCTTCTTCTCTTGATGGTAAACGGAATTAATCTTAAAGTGAAGGGCATACGATTTCCCAAGAAGGGCATGCAAATGTTTAGAAACCGTGTTAGATGATGTTGTTTATTTACGTTGTGCTAGAGTTGCACATTGGGCTTTTGGCGATGGTCTGGGAAGCATCCCATCGAATGACCCGAAGGCATGCCATCACAATTTTGATCCTTGGCAGAAGGGATGGGAACCCCCGCTTCGGTAGCCCGACGACCAGCGCTAGAAGTGGTGCACTCTATGGTATAACAGTTTAACGAGGGCCGATTCCACCCAACCTCTGTCGTAGGCTCATCAAAGTGGTCACCTATCCGCACATTGACCACAGAGAGTGGTGCTTGACTTGCCTTAACTATCAGTTCATTGTGGGACACGTTAACGAACTGCTCTGCTTTGAGCATGGAGCATTCTCAGTGCGTGTGATTCGCATATGCGATCGCAAGACAATACGATTCCCACATGCGTGACACTCGCATACTCGTCTAGGTATATGCATGTACTTTATTTAGGTCGCACTAGAGTTATTGGAGACAGTCTGGGAAACATCCCGAGGATGATCCACGCCTGTCTAGGACAAATCGTATACAGAGTGGATAAGTGGCGTAACTAGAATTGAATACCAATTCATTAAGACATGTTAACATAATCTTGAGGTACCTTTTGATAGATGAAGGTTTACATAGTCGATTAATTAATTCTCCTTCTATATAAGGGTGATGATCCACATTAAACAGTTGATTTGCTTAAAAATATTTACTGCTCAAAGAAAGGGAAAAAAAAATCCGGGGAAGTAAATTAAGTCTCAATAAAAAAAAAAAATAGAAGAAAGAATAATAATGAGCGAAATACTTTTAAAAAAAAATGAAGGAAGAATATATAATAAACGAAATGCTATAAAAAAAATTTTTAAAAAATGAGTGAAATGCTATAAACAAAAAATGAAGTAAAAAATATAATGAGCAAAATTGATATAAATAAATAAACAGCATGAATCAACTAGTGGTATCCGTTCATCGAATTCTATCACAGATAAAATTCTGGAAGGGGTGTAATGTGGCGTAACTAACATTATAAATATTGAATACCGATTCACTTAGTATATGAGACATGTTAACTTGATTCTATCTTGAGGTACCTTTTGGTAGATGAAGGTTGACATATGTGATGCCAGAATTTGGCATTACATATGTATTTCCTATCTTTTTAAAATATCCTTCATTACTTAAGCTTATTTTTATTAATAGAATTATTTTTAAAATAAATCAAAAACTTAATCTTTTTAAACGAACATAAAATATTTATTTCTTCTCTTCCAGATCAATGTAACGGATACTTTCTTTTTATTTCATTATTATGCAGACATATTAATTCACTGTCGCCTCTAATCGAAAACAAAAATCTATTTATAACTTTTCATTCTAATTTTCCAACGGCTAAATGTTTCGGTTGCATGGTTATAATAATTCACATAAATTTGTTGGCGACTTGTGATCGCCAAGGTGTTCTTTTTAACCCATGTGGATATGCTAGTTGGCTTTGTTTTTGGCTATGATATATTATGATAAATTGCCAAATTTTGGATCTCCTACCCATACTCTTTCTCTGTCCGTTGAGAATAAATATATTCACTTTTAATTTCTAAATTGGTGAGGCTGGGACCCCTTTGGGGGGGGGGCCTCCCAGTCTCAATTTTTCTAACGGTCAGAAATGTTGTTCTGGCTTTATGATCTCTCAATAGAGAGTATTATTATTTCATCCCTTTAAGGGATTTCTTATTTTGGTTGAAGATGTGGCTACTATCTGATTCAAATTATACTTAATAAAATCTAAATTTACATTCAATGATTTGTACATTATTTCCTGGAAACTCAACTGTTATTGTTTTATTCATTCAATATTGGCCTAAATGAACATTCATATATACCACTATCAACTATACGGCTACTGACGGGGAAGCAAAGCTCTTCCCCTCATCATAAAATGGTGCCTTAAGACGGGGAAACGTATCTTTTAAGAAATCATGCATCATGTATCATCCCTATTCCTATTTACATCCTGTTTGAAACTCCAGCCGGTGTTCTCTAATCTTCAAGATCCTGATGAATATCTACTACTGTCCAGCGCAGCCTACCAGTGAGTTTTCCAGCAGTAGATGTTTTTAAAAGAAAAACGAGTCTTCTGTGCTTCTCATAATATTCTTCCAAAAGATTGAAATCAATTTCTATGGTGTTCTTTACCTCTTCAAAAGTGTGACTTCCTGTTTAAATAGTGTGTTTTTCAGGAAAGTGTTTCTCAAGAAAAGCAAACGGAAAAGGTCAACTGTGTGTGTGCTCAACAGTGAATTTTTTTTTCTCTCTCTTTCATCAAAATCGGAGAGAAACTTTTTTACACAAACTGCAGTGCTTTTTTTTTGCAGTAAATTTTTTTTAAAAATTAACACAATATTTTAATTATTGCATTTAGTGCTTTTCAATTTCTAACTGATTATTTTACAGATTCAGTACTTAATATTTCCAATGCATAACATTTTTTTAAAGCAATTATTTCTTATTCTCATTAAATATTTTTGGAATTAATTTTCATTTAATATGAATATCTTATATTCTATTTATTTTAATGATTACAATTTATTATTGCTGTTATATTTTCATTTTTTTAAATGATTATTATTTTTCTTAACTTGATATTTTAATTGGTATAACTATTTTTCATATATATATATCAATATATAATTTTAAGTTATCTGTTTATTAAATATGTCTAAACGTAAAAATAATATAAACTTTCATATTCAACCCTTTGCTGGTGATCCAACCACATCAGAGTTTTTCTTTCTTCAATTAGAAGATTATGTTAAGATAAATTCTTTAGATGAAGAACAAGCTATTGCAACTTTTAGATCTTTAATCTCAGGCAATGCTTTAAAATTTTATATCGAAGAACCTTCATTGGTTAAAATGAAAACACTAACTGAAATAAAACATAAATTTTTGGATTTTTTTAGACAAGATGATAATTCATCTATTTTTGCTTTGAATAATATTTTGTTGAAACCTCAGGAGACAATAAGATCCCTTGCTCATAGGATAACTTTCAATAAGGTATATCCGAATTTAAATGATTCAGATGCAATTGATACTTTAAAGTACACGCATCTAATGGGAGCTCTTCCTCATGATATTAAGATCACAATTTTGAAAGAAAATATAAAAACTTATGAGAATGCTGTTGAAAGAGCACAACAACTTCAGAATATAGACTCAGCTATTAACAACCAATTTAAAGGTAATGATGAGATCTTAAATCTAAATTCGGAAATTTCAAATTTAAAAGAGCAGATAAACAATATAGTTTCAAATAATAATGATAATAAAAATAAATCTGATGGAAATAAAAGACAATTTGAAAACAAAAATAGGAATTTTAAATCGAAAACTTATTCGAATAGTAGCAATTATCGTAAAGCCCCTTATCATAATAACCAACATACTTTTCGGCAGAATTTTTGTGTTTTCTGTGGCAAGCATGGTCACATTATGAAATTTTGTAGAGAATTTTTGAATATTTCTCAATCGGATGTGCAGATTAATCAACATAATAGAAATTTTCAAACTCGAAGGAACTTTAGAAGCAATAGATTTTATCCTAATAGAAGTTACCAAAATAATAAAGATCACTCGTATAATAATCCTAACTATAATAGTGATAATAGACAACAAACTTATCCAAATCCTAATGCCACCACTTTTAACCCCAATTTAAACTAAATTTTAGCTCAAATAAGGCTGATGCATTTGAGCTATCACCTAATATTTTGTCATCAGCTAATAATAAGTCAAGCATTAATGAAAAGAAAGATAATTTTACCCAAACAGTTAATAAAATAAAAATGCAAAATGAATGTTTTACTCAAACTAATGAATTTAATGAAATTATTGCAAATGTACACAATGAAATACCTAAACTACCCCTCATTAATGTACAACTTAAAGATTATTCTGTCCCATTTCTGATTGATTCAGGCTCTTCTCTTTCAATAATTTCTAATGAAGCATTTAATAAACTTAAACATAACATTAAATATAAATATATTTCACGTTCAGTTTCAATTAGTACTATAAACTCTAAGGTTTCATTTTTAAGTTGTATTCAAATCTCATTTAAAATTAACAACAAGCTATACAAACATACACTTTTTGTTACACATTTAGATAATTCAGTTTTTGAAGGGATATTGGGATATGATTTTATGCTAATGCATAACATTCAATTGTCACCTAAGGGCAATTTTATAACAATTAATGGCGAAAAAGTACCATTAATAGGACAAAAACAATGTACGGATAATGTAGACATTGATTTTGATGGAGATATTGTGTCGGATATTTGTGGAGAGATTCATAATGTAAATAAACAAAATGTAAACAAACAAAATTTGGACACTAAACAAAATGGACAAGCTGTACTAAATCATAAAATTTTGTTGAATCCTGAAGAATATATTTATGCTAAAGTAATAGTTAAGAATCCTTTGAATACTAATGTAATTTTTGAACCAAGAATAGACTATAAAAATATTAAAATATATTCTTCAATACATAATTTAGAACAGGTTAAAAATTTTCATGGATTCTATAACAAAAATAATAAATACTATGCTTGTAATATTTTTCTTAAAAATAAATCTGAAGAGACTTTACATTTAAATAAAGGACAAGCTATCGGCCAAATGTATCCTATAGATACTATCCAAGATTATGACTATTCAAAATTAAATTTAAATGATTCTATTGCCAATAATCAAGAACTAGACCAAACTAAAAGACAGGAATTTTTAAATTTAATCGTACCAACAAAAGATATTGTGGACTTAAGAAAAAGGGAATTGAAAGAAGATGATTTCCAGCTAGGTCATCTTGATGAAGCAAAACAAAAGCAATTAAAACATTTATTGTTAGAAAATTATCAAGTCTTTTCAAAATCTTTAAAGACACTCGGGCACACAGATAAAGTAATACCTGAAATTTCTTTTATTCATGATTATCCTATTCGCACTTTGCCATTTCCTGTGCCTCAAGCTCTTCAACAAGAGACACTTAAGCAATTGCATGAAATGGTCGAAGCAGGATTGATCGAAAGGAGTGCAACACAGTGGTCTTGCCCAATGCTTTTGGTTAAGAAAAAGAATACTAATGACCCCAAACAAAAACAAAAATTTAGATTAGCTTTAGACCTACGATTAATTAACAGCATTGTTAAACATTCGGCTTACCCACTTCCTAAGATTCAAAATATCATTCTAAATTTATCTAATTATAAATTCTTTTCATCATATGATCTTCCTAGTGCTTTTTGGCAATTGAACCTCCCTGAAGAATACCAAGATAAGCTAGCGTTTACAACCCCTTGGGGAACTTTTAAAAATAAAAGATTAGTTTTTGGCTTAAAAACAGCTTCTGCAACTTTTCAGGCCCTTATGGATTCAATAATTGAGGAAACTCGACTAGAGGGAATTTTCGCGTACCAAGATGATATAGTCATTGCAAGTAATTATTTTGAGGAAACGGTAGAAAAACTAAAGGTTCTCATTTCTGTTTTAACTAAATATAATATAACTCTCTCACCAAGTAAATGTAAATTTCACCTTCAAGAAATTGATTATTTAGGATTTAAAATATCAGAACAGAAAGTTTTACCAATTGAATCAAACATCATTAAAATTACATCTTTTCCTATTCCAAAAACTAAACGACAACTTAAGAAAGTCATTGGTGTTTGTGGATATTATAGAAATTTAATACCATGTTATGCTAAGCAAATTCAACCGCTTATTGATTTGACCTCCCCTAAAGTTAAATTCAAATGGACTCAAGAACATCAAAATGTTTTTAATTCTCTACAAGAGGTATTTTTCAATAAACCATTCATAAGACTCCCACAATGGGATAAAGATTTTATTTTAAATACAGATGGTTCAAATTTTGCTATTTCTGGTGTACTTTTACAGGAATTTGATGGTAAACTGTCTCCTGTGTCATATTTTTCCAAAACACTTAAAAATGCAGAAAGAAAGTACCCTGCTATCAAAATCGAATTAATGGCTATAGTAAAATCAGTTTTGGCTTTTAAACATTATCTGTATAATAGGCATTTTATTATTTTATCTGATAGTAAACCCCTTAAACATTATAAGAAAACTTCTTCTCCCATGGACTTAACAACTAGATGGTTAATTCAGTTAAGCGAATATTCTTTTACTTTTAAGCACATTTCTGGAGTTAAAAATGTTTTGGCAGATTATTTTAGTAGATTAGAACAAGAACCTCCCCAACAAGATATATGTAGTAATCCTCAATTACTTCAAATAAATGATGAAATATTTCCTTTTATTGAGAATGCAAATGATGAACAAAATTATGTAAATAATACCAATGTAAACAAAGACCCCCTTTTGGAAATTTCTAATCATACATTCTTAATTGAACAAAAATTGGATAAAAATATCAAGAAAATTTATAGCAATATTGAAAACAAACAATTTACTAAATCCAATCAACATTACTTTATTGATTCTGACACTAAATTATTAATGTATGTACATATGGAAAATGATAGAGAATTTCCTGTCATTGTTGTTCCTAAATCCTTAATATCTAAAGTTCTTGCAATAATTCATCTTCCACATTTTGGAATTAAGAAAACTTACCAATTTTTAAAATGTAGATATTTTTGGTATGGTATGTATTCAGATACAGAAAATTTTGTTAAATCTTGCCCCAAATGTATGGAAAATAAACATCATAGAATACCTCACGCTCCTTTACAAAATAATTTTATTCCCAAAAGACCATCTGAATTTGTTTCTTTAGACATAGTAGGACCTTTTTCTAATCAACATTTTTCTAATTAACATTTAGAACATTTTACATTAACAAAAATTACTACCGAAGCTGTCACTGATTGTCTTTTTGCATATATTTGCACTTATGGCAGACCTGATATGATCTTAACAGATTTAGGTACTCAATTTACATCAGAAATATTTGAATATTTTTCAAAATCATTAGGAATTAAAATGAATCACCAGGGGTCTGTTTAGAAGAAATTTGGGTCCGTTAACGGACCCTTCACAAAATATCTTTTCATAAAAACGGACCCTTCACAAAATATCTTTTCATAAAAACGGACCCTTCACAAAATATCTTTTCATAAAAACGGACCCTTCACAAAATATCTTTTCATAAAAACGGACCCTTCACAAAATATTTTAACTTAAAAACGGACCCTTCACAAAATGATTTTTCTTTTAATTGGACCCTTCACAAATTTGTTTATCTTCATTATTGTTTTGTAAATCGAATAAACCCTTCCCAGGGCAGAAAACAAGAAAGATGGATGTAAACGAATTAAGTTTTGTCTTCGGCAGACGATTCTAACATTATTCGTCCGAAATGAATATTCTGCGTTCAGCAGCTCTAATTTAGAAGCAGCAATTGCTGTTTATTTTTGAAAATTTAATTTTTTTATTGTAATTTTACAGTGCCGAGCATAATGTTGTATCTATTTACAATTTAAAAAGTCCTTGAAAAAGTCTTTTTTTGTAATAACGGACCCTATTTGCACAAATTCATAAAAGCGGACCTTGGTTGAAAGAATGTGAGTAATTTTTTCACAATTTCACGAAAAACGGACCTTTCACAAAATGTCTGGACAGACCCCTGATCACACTACTTGTGCACATCCTGCCGCTAATTCTGTTAGTGAACGCATAAAATAGTGAACCAGCATAAAATCAACAATAAATTCTTTAATGAAAGATGGCATAAATTTTAAAAATGCAGCAAGAATTCATAAAAACTTGTATAATGGTGCTAAGCATAGCACAACTGGATATTCACCTAATATAATACATTTCGGTCGAAATTTGTCATTAATTTTTGATACTTATAATCCCGATATTCAAGTACAACAAATAAATAAAGGTCATTATTTGGATAAAATTCTTTCGGATTTAAATAAAATGTAGGATAAAACTTATGAAAATATTGCAGACGCCCAATGTAAACAAAACAAAAGTAATAATGAAAAATCGAAACTCAGATGCTTAAAACATAATGATATTGTGTATATTAAATCAAGGTATAAATATAACAAAAAGTTTTCTGGTCCTTACAAGGTTATTAAAAAGCATACTGATGTAACATATTCAATTCAAATGCTAGATAATCATCATGGTAGGATTTTTAAAATACATATTGATAGATTATTATTAATGAATAAAAGAAAGGAACATTTAAATGATAACGATAATGTCTCTAGGAATAATGATAATTATAAATCTCATTACAATTTAAGGAATAGAATCGTTTAGAAAATTTTTTGGTTTTGTGAATGAAAGATATATGATTTTTCGAGTCTTTCCTGCTGTAAAGGCAGTAACATTTTGTTTACAAATATAAAGTAAAACATTTTTTTTTCCATTCATATAAATATCTTTTTATTTCAAGTGTATTTTCAATTTATATATTCACTATTTTTGCATTTCAAGTTATAAATTTTTTTGGTTTACATATGGGATAATGAAAACAGACTTAAACAAGTTGCAATCACAGTAAAATTTTGGTGTAAAGATATTTTGTGCAGTTAAAATATGAAGAACTGTATGATTGATTAAATGTTCAAGCAATATAAATATTTACATGAAAGATATCGTTTACTCTAAGAACTCATCAAATTTTTATATTTCAATCTTTAACCCTTATGCACAATGGATGCTAACACAAAGCATTCTAGGATTAGTTGGTAAATAATGAATATTTTATAAGATATGTAATTCATAAATAATACTTGTATTTATATATTTAATTGAATTTCAACCACATGCTCACATTTAACAAATACTATAGTACAGTATAAATAAATTTTGATATCTATATTGATTAAACTCTATCTCATTGTTTCTGTTGTTTTGCATGGAGGCATCTGTGCGGAATGATTTATGGTGATTTTCTTTACTTAGGCGCCAGGTAATTAAATTCATTAAGTGACGTACAGATAAGATTTTTTTCTTACAATGTAAATAAACATATGAATAATTAATTCAATGGTAATAATTTTTTTAAATTGAGAACAAGTGTAGAGATTACATGGATTTTAAGTTGTAAATTATGTAACAACAATAATTTTTATTAACAATATTGGACTTGTTACTCAGTCCTAAATTTTTTTAAAAGGTGAATTCAAATAAGATAATATATTTATACTTTCCTGTGCATAAAGAAAAGGGTTATTTAATACAAGTAATACACACCAAAATACTACTTTTTGATTTAAATACTTTTACTGTGAAAAGCTAATGCAACTTTTAGTGAATGTTTTTAAATGAGCTATTTAATAATTGTTTAAAATAAAGATAAGAATTCTTTTTGCTGAGTATAAATATTTAGATGAACATAATAAAATGTTCAGATTTTTTTTCATGCTGAAATATATAAGTTTGAAATAATGGAGGCAAACAAAACTGAAGTAAACTATTTTTCTCAAGAAAAGGACTTGTACGAAAAGGAAGAAATAATAATATTGTACGTTTGCTCTTCTCTCTGAGTTGAGAGAAATTAAAAATATCCTGGCCAGGTCATGACAATGCTCAGAAAATGTAGCATTTTAAATACTCAGCAAATTTTTCATGTATAGCTCAGAACATTTACATATGATATTTAGTAACTTGAGTGTTAAAAGTATATCTTAGAACTACAACTGTATGTTCTAAAAATTTTTTTTGAATAATAATTTTACTTTGATATTTAATTATACATAAGTGTATATTTCATATTTTGTTCCTTGAATATATTATGTTTCAATGCATAAAAATTTTTTTGTAACATGGGGGGAGATCCAATTTAAAAAAAAAAAAAAATATGTATATATATTTTTTTTCGGTGTCCAGCGGGGATATATGTGATGCCAGAATTTGGCATTACATATGTATTTCCTATCTTTTTAAAATATCCTTCATTACTTAAGCTTATTTTTATTAATAGAATTATTTTTAAAATAAATCAAAAACTTAATCTTTTTAAACGAACATAAAATATTTATTTCTTCTCTTCCAGATCAATGTAACGGATACTTTCTTTTTATTTCATTATTATGCAGACACATAAATTCACTGTCGCCTCTAATCGAAAACAAAAATCTATTTATAACTTTTCATTCTAATTTTCCAACGGCTAAATGTTTCGGTTGCATGGTTATAATAATTCACATAAATTTGTTGGCGACTTGTGATTGCCAAGGTGTTCTTTTTAACCCATGTGGATATGCTAGTTGGCTTTGTTTTTGGCTATGATATATTATGATAAATTGCCAAATTTTGGATCTCCTACCCATACTCTTTCTCTGTCCGTTGAGAATAAATATATTCACTTTTAATTTCTAAATTGGTGAGGCTGGGACCCCTTTGGGGGGGGGCCTCCCAGTCTCAATTTTTCTAACGGTCAGAAATGTTGTTCTGGCTTTATGATCTCTCAATAGAGAGTATTATTATTTCATCCCTTTAAGGGATTTCTTATTTTGGTTGAAGATGTGGCTACTATCTGATTCAAATTATACTTAATAAAATCTAAATTTACATTCAATGATTTGTACATTATTTCCTGGAAACTCAACTGTTATTGTTTTATTCATTCAATATTGGCCTAAATGAACATTCATATATACCACTATCAACTATACGGCTAATGACGGGGAAGCAAAGCTCTTCCCCTCATCATAACATAGTCGATTTATAACTCCCCTCTGGTCCCGCAGTGGACTGATCGTTAAGACACGGTTCTCTGAAGAACACCGAAGTCAAGCATCACTGGCTGCGGTCAGAGTGCGGGTGGGTGACGACTTGGATCAGCCTGCGTAGGGACCGAGGGTGTGCGGTATTGGTCCTCGTTAAACTGTTCTACCGTAAAGTGCTCGACTTCGCGTGCAGGTCGTCGGCCTACCGAAGCAGGGGTTTCATCCCCTCTGCAGAGGATCAAAATTGTGATGGCATGTCTTCGGATCATTCTCAGGGCGATCGCAATGGGCTACAGATGGCGTAGAGCAGAACTCTCTACCTATGGCAACACTTGAAGTGGCGTGCCAACTTCTTTTTGACTGGGGGGCGAGCCAATTCTAAGTCAATTTGTCCGATCTAGTATTTTAAAATAAGTTGTATTATTTTAATATTGTAATTTATCTAATTTTTATTATTTCCATTGCTTAGGATGACTATGATTTAACTATTACATTCACACCAACAAATTAGATAACAAAAAGTGATTTATCAACTGTAAACAAATTTTTAAAAAAGTGTATTAAAATTTAATTAATTAATTTTGTAATTTTACTTCTTTAAATTCATTAATGCTGAGCAGGACATTTTATAGATACATGTTAACCTTTTAATGAGCCATTTATTTCTAGTAAAGGTAATTGAAGTATTTTTTGAATTGAAATTGATATAAGAATAGTAATTGATACAAGAAAGAATAACCCATTTAGCTTATAAAAAATTAATCTAAATTTTAATATTATTATTATTATTTTGTTTTTGGTATTTATCACAACCTATTTGAAGCTTATTGAATTTTACTTTTAGTTATTTATAAAATAAATCTTATAAATACTACAAACTTCAGAAGGAATTATGCATTTTATAACTTATATACGTTTTCTTAAACTAACAAACTGTAACCAATTTTATTCAAACGCACTGCAAGAAAGCTGAAATTATTAACAAATGGAAATCTAAATTAAAATTGGTAAAACAGTTCACCATGAACTTTAAAAATAGGGAGTAATTATACTTACCACGGCTTCAGAAAGGGTTAATCATAATGACATAATATGATTTTTTGCTTCTCAAAAACATATTGAATCAGAAGTAATTTGTGATTTACATTTTGATTCTGGCATAGATTTTAATTTGATCATGAATACAAATTTTCAGTATACAAAAAAGGAGAATTAACTTTATCATATTAATTATTTAATGATAAATAATTTATATGATAAAGTTAATTCTCCTTTTAAATCTTGGTACTTGTGCTTTATCATTTAATGATAAAGCACAAGTACAAGCACAAGTTTTATAAAAATTACAACAAATGAATGACGTAAAATAGATTGGTTTCTCAAATTAAATCTTATTTAAAAATTACTTTGAATTTTAAAGAAATCTTCTAATTTTTCTGGTTTATTCCAAGGTAAAAGTTGTAAATATATTCAAAGAAAACGAAAATATACAATTTAAAACATATATGCTGTAATTCAACGAAGTAGAATTAACTTTATCATATTAATTAAATTTTCATGATAAAGGAAAAGGAATGAAAAAACTAAAACAAATTAAGGGGTTTTCATTAATTAATTGTAAAATTATAACCAAAATTTTATTGTATATTTGAGGTTACATGGTTATTATTTTTTTTAAACTGAACAATGTAATATTATTTTTCGAATTATAGCTATTCAAAACAAAAATGGATAGCTGGATAGATCTTTTGAAAAAACTAATGATATTGGGAAATTATATGTTATATAATTTTAAAATATTTAAATAAAGTATAAATTAAATGAAATATATTTAAAGAATTTAAATTATTATAACAAAATATAGAGAAGACAATTAAGAAAAATATCCTTAACATAAGCTACGTAAAAGCTAAAATCCGATAAAAAGGAAATCGAAAAAAATATTTACAATTAAAAAAATAATAAATCTGAAAAATTTGTGGTACTTTTAAAATTTATTACATAGTTTTTATGAAGACTTATTATTTTATTAATGAGTAAGCAAAAATAATCAAAGCAAAACAAAATGTCCCAATTAGCTTAAAAATATTTGAAAAATAGCAAGGACTGAAGAATAAAAATTATTATAGAGAAAATTATAGAGAAAAAAAATCCGAAGAAAATAACATTTTTAAAAATAACTAACAAAAAATTAAAGTAAACTGCGAAGTTTGAAAATTAAAATGTGAGGAAAATGCATTTCAATAATACCTGATTAAATATAGAAAGTAAATAAAGTCAGACAGAAATCAAATTACTGCGCCATGTATACTGACAAAAAATGCATTAAACTATGTCTGACGCACAAAAAAAAGGAGTAAATTAAAAGATCATTGAGCAACCTTAGAATCGCCCTGTTAATAATTGAAAATTACAAATCGCAAACATGAGAAGGCTCTGACTAAATTGCTAGGACCATTTTTTTTTTCCAGATTGCGGCTATCCCCATTATTTTAAGGAATCTGCATACGTCGAAAGAAAAATGTTTATTCAAAACGTTTCTGTGGGGGAAATTTCTTGTCCGTCTACTCTAATTATTTCGCATACTTAAAGTTAGGCTCTCGAGCCATTCAAGTTGAGTCCTGCGATCGGTTCCATCTTCATTTGCCCAAAACTTCTTTTAACCTAAACTGTCAAAATGGAAAAAAGGGTGGGGTTGAGCAGGTGCGGTAGTCAAAGATAAGAAAATAATTTTGTTCTTCAGCAAAAGGGAAAACACATGAGGGAAAAGAGCGTGTTGAAGATGATGTTAGGGATTTTTAACTGCTTTGGAACGCTATAAGTGTGATGCAAAGGAGTATCAATTAAAAAACTGTTTATTTATTTATTTTCCGTTTCACGTACTTGATAGCATATTCAACGTAACAAAAGCGAAATAATTAGCATTATTATTTTACGCAAATTCATTCACAATTTCTATTTCTGTTGTTTCTTTTTTTTCTTATCTTTTAATAAATCTTTACAATATTTTTTAACTCTTTTTCCTTTATTTATAAACATTGCGTGATTCTCAAGTGGAAACATAAAACAAGAAGTTTATATTGCTTTGATAACAATAATATATTTTACAATAATAACATAAAAATATTTTTGTCAAAATTAATTATAGTTAAAAAATAAATAAATACATTGATCTTTAGTATGAAAAGCTGCAGAATTTTTATTTATTTAATTTTTGTGCATTAAAATAATTACAAAAAAATAAATAAAGCAAGAAATGAGCTCGAACATCATTTACTATTTCAAAAATAGTTTATTTTTCATTTTTCTGCATATTTCAATACATTATTTTTCTGTACAAAATTATATTTTAACAATTTATAACAATAGTTGAAATGGTGTACTGTATGCTAAATAAAAAACTTTATTTTTATTTTTTTGAAAGTGATGATTTTTTAAAACTTTTATGAATAATAAAATTTTTCTTAAAATTACAAAAATTTTAATAATAGAATTAATTATTACAAAACCTTTTCTAAAATTATTACAATTACATTCTACATTTCGTCTAGGCTAAATGTGGTAAAGAATTTTTTTTTTAATATATGTTAACAAAACAATTAGTAATTTAAATTTTTAATGTCTGCAAGTTTCATTAGCTGCAGATAGTATTGTACAGATTTTATCGTATCACAAATTAATTTTTATGAAACTTCAAATATAAATAAAGTTGTTTGCTTAAGTTTAAAAAATGCTGAAGTTCAATTAATTATAATTTGAAGTAGAATTGCTTTCAAAATTTTTCTGTTTGAAAACCAAACTCATATTATTAATGAAGTAGTAAAATAAAATAACTTAAAGTATTAAAAGAAAAAATAATAATAATCTAAGATCTTAAATTTATAACTTCGGTTTAAAAAATAATTTTCTTAATAATTTGAAAATATTTATATTGGACAGATGCAACTAATTACAAAAAAATTAAATAACTAGCTAGGCTTTAATGCAAATTCAGATTAGCATGAAGATAACTTGGAAAAATTTGTTACACAATTAATGAGAGAATAGGATTACTAATTTATTTAGAATCTCGTCCCATTTTTGATCTGTTATGGAAAATAAAAATTACTCGTATTTAAACAAAATTAATATACAATCTTTATATATTAAAAATTCGTAACGCTGTTTTGGGTGTTCAATTTAACCTTACATGTTGTATAAAAATTATAAGATAAAGAGGAAAATAAATATAAGAGGACAAAATTTATAATACTTATCTTATTATTTAGCTTTTTTAGACTTTGAAAGCTTATTTCGCTAATTTTTTATTACTTTTAAGTTTGCATTACATTTTGTTTTGCTGCCCAAATTCAGTAAAACTTTCAAGTTTCAAGATATGCTGGGGGAAAAAAAACTTAATATATAGTGATAAGAACAGTTTCCTATTTAAATTATTATAAGTTTCGTCAACAAATAAAATTACCTATCTTCTAATTCTTGTTGAATCATTCATTTTCTGTTCATTAGGTAGAGTTTTTTCATCAAGTTCGTATGATTGCATTTCAAATCAAGTTAATCGTTATGTTTAACATGTTAACAAAATGATTGTATATTTTGAAAACAAAATATTCGATCTTTTGTAGGAAATATCGGTCTTTAAGGAATATGAAGCAATGAGGCGAATGAGAAGCAATTACAAGAGTTGGCGACTGGCTGAGTAATTTATATATATAATAAATAATATATTAATTAATAAATAACATATTAATTAACAAATAATAACTGAAACAATGATTTATCACGTTTTTATTTAAAAAAAAGGGGTATTTCGGGTTTTCTTAGGATGGCTGACTCTTATATAGCTTGCTTCTAGCATCAAAGTTGAAAGATTACTACTATTTGTCACTTGTTTTGTTGAAATGTAACCTGCTTGGCTATTAGGTTTATTTTTTTAAACGACAAACAGATTGTTATATAAAAAATTTA
Source organism: Parasteatoda tepidariorum (assembly GCF_982258835.1). Lineage (NCBI taxonomy): Eukaryota > Metazoa > Arthropoda > Arachnida > Araneae > Theridiidae > Parasteatoda > Parasteatoda tepidariorum. The sequence goes on along the minus strand of NC_141757.1, from coordinate 119,810,547 downwards.
AATTATTTAATTAGATGTTCAATTCAAATTGTTCCAACTTTCGTTTACAATAAGTATAAGTACAATTTATCTTATAAGTATAACAAAAATAAAATTCAATATATTACAAGAAAATTATATTTCTTTTGTTTTTAATAGTTATTTCGTGACTAATTTTTGTAGTTTCGCACGAAATCTTAGTATTTACCTAATCTTTATTTTTTATTAACGTGGTAAAAAAATTATTAATTATTTTCCTATATAAATAGGTACAGTTTGGTCCAAATTTCATGAATTTATATTTTTAGTTTTATAATAAAAAACTCTGTGTTAAAATAATTTTTTTTTTAAATTGCTTTGTTAATTTTCTTTTCTATTCGTTAAATTTTTATAATTATTATTTTTTTTCCTTTCTGTTTTAATATTAATGTATTTTAGTGACTTTAGATATTAGTTTTTTTTTTAAAAAAAAAGAAAAATAAACATAGTTTAATAATGAATTTACAACAATTAGTTTTTATCTTAAAATTGTAGATTTTAGGCAGGATACTTCAAATCTGCAGAATATGAAGAAAAAAATTGTATGGTATGAAACTTTATTAAGCCATCTGTCATGAGCTACTCACCAAAATTAGTTCCATTTTTTAAAAGTACCCTATATTAAAAGATTGCAAATTAAAACATCTATATATTGTTACTTCAATAACTTCAAATATCAATGTTTCCAACATCAATACTCTAAATTTGATGTAATTATCTTTTAAATGCAAATATTTTTTTTAAATTTTTAAAAAAACAAAATTGAATTAAAAAATTTTAGGCTCATTTCTTAAATTATAATTACTTAATATTTTTTTGGTAAGTTATGTAAACATAAATTCTGCATAATAGATATTAATTTAAAATACCTCAAGCATTTTATCTACGAGACATTTTTCGTAATTGCACTTGTTTTATTTAGTATCTAAAATTTTTTATTATTTAGTATCTAAAATATGACGCCCGGTGGCTGAGCGGTAGCGCTTCGCGCTGTCGTGCCACAGGTCCTTGGTTCGATCCTTGGGCCGGGCAAGGCCGACTCAGCCTTTCATCCCTTCAGTGGGTCGATAAAATGAGTACCAAGCATGCTTGGGAACTAACACTGGGGGTTCCGCGTTCGGCTGACCACCTGACCGGAACATATGCTCCTGCACCCCAGAGCCCAAGGTCAGGAAAACTGAGATGGGCACAGTCGGCCTTGGCCCTCTTAATGGGCTGTCGCGCCACTGAGTTAGTTAGTATCTAAAATATATATTATTTTTATTTGCGAAGGATACAATGGATCAACAGTTATTCTATGCGTAATTATTATAAGGTTTGTTAAATTTAATGCGTACATAAAGTTGGTATAGGACACTTCAACAGTTTTTTAATCTATCATAAAATTAAGTTAAAACTGTTATAAGTATAAAACAGATTGATCATAAACTTAAGTATAAAACTGTTAAGGAGACAAGTAATTCTTTTAGTTTAAAAAATTTATAAATTTTATTCTGATTTCCAATTTTAGGTTTTTTTATTTTCACTTTTATATTAATGATGAGTAACTTTAACTAAAAAATCAATACTAACTTAAACTTGTTTAAATTTTTTTGTTCAATATTTGTTTAATTTTTTTTTACGTCTTTCATTTTTTTCTCTTTAGTTTGATAGAAACTACTTTAGGTTTTTTTTTCATTATCAAAGAAATCGTCATGAAGCCCATCTTCATAATTAGTAGAATTTGTTTCATTTTTAAAAATGCAAAACACTGAGTATCTATCTGTACCACTTTCTTAGCAGGAATATGCCCAGTTAATTAGCTGTAAGTCTATTCAATATTTTCTAAATTAATAAATTCTTATTCTGTATTAACTTTAAAACAGTATTCATTAAATTATATGTCTCAGTTATGATATTTAACTGTTCTATAATTGTTCAAACAACGTACATTAATTAGCAAATTTACAAATTGCCGGGAATTATTTCTTCAATTACCATTTTTGAGAAGAATAGATTGTCATATAAACTAAACAGGGAATTAATCTTATATTTTCTAAATGAGTAGACTTTATTTTGATTAAACTTTCAAAGTTGTAGCTAAATTTCAGTTTGTTGCTTTTTAAATGGCAAATTTACAGGTTAAATTTTTAAATTTACATAAAGATTTGTATTTTAAAATTGATATAAAAATAAATTTATTAATAAATTAGCAATATGTTTAATAGTTTAAAAAGTTGTTTTGATTGTCTGTTTACTGTATAAAATGAATGAGCGATTTTCTTATTAAATATGTGATTCATTACACAGACTCTTGTTTACGGCCCTAATCAAATGAGTTTTTTTTTAATTAAATTTTCACTTGGTTCTTATATTTATATCAAAAAAAGATTATATCAAAAATATTAAAATGAAATAATAATGTTTAAATAATAATAATCGTATAAATTCGATACCATTTTTCATTATTAATTTTGCCTTGCAATTGTTATCTTCGCATCGCCAATAAATTGCGTCGCCCTTATATTTTCGATATATATTGAAGAGATAACTTTTGTAAAGCAAAAGATAACCATTTCTGGAGGATTTGATATATTTTAACTCAGACATTTTCGAAAATGGCTCCAAAAAAAAGGTGAACGGTATATGTTAACGAGAGTATAAATGAACGGTGGTGAGGGGAAAATGTTTTTCTCTTTCAAGTTGTTTTCCTGGAGAAAAGGATTCTGTCCCCTATATAAAATCCCTCTATGGAAATAGTACCCTCCCCCTACAAACGGACCCTCGGTTCCACAGGTGCACATCATTAATCATCTTTTAGGTCTGAAATGGGTTAGGTGAAAAGAAGAAGACACCGAAAATTCGATCTAAGAGTGTTCGCTTTGTTTATTTATTTGCGCTCAATACATTGCTCGATTTTGCTATTAAATAGAAAGCCTCTCGCTCGTTCACGTACATAAATAACGCGAATCGAGATTATTTGAAGTGCCTGCACCCTGCACTGCACAGAATCAGAAATTAAAAGAGCGTGAGCGTGCGAGATATTACGCGAAAGAGCTCTCTAATAACGTTTATTCCTGAACGAAATAATAATTTGTGTTTGGCGCGGTTTAGCCGCTTCTGTACATATTCCGTAAATTTTCACATTTAACTGACCAATTAGAATGTAACAATTCTTTTATCTTTGTTTTTATCATTTTTAGTAAAAAATGCGATGCTAATTCTTTATATAACTGAATTTTGTACTGAAGCGGCTAAACCACGCCAAACACAAATTATTATTTCGTTCAGGAATAAACGTTATTAGAGAGCTCTTTCGCGTAATATCTCGCACGCTCACGCTCTTTTAATTTCTGATTCTGTGCAGTGCAGGGTGCAGGCACTTCAAATAATCTCGATTCGCGTTATTTATGTACGTGAACGAACGAGAGGCTTTCTATTTTATAGCAAAATCGAACAATGTATTGAGCGCAAATAAATAAACAAAGCGAACACTCTTAGATCGAATTTAAACTTTTTTTTAAGAATTGGATGTAAATGTCGGCTATGATTTTTTGTTTGCTTCTTCGAAATGAACTATTGTTACAATTTATATTCTCTTAATTAAGATTCCTCAAAATTTTTAGGAAATCGCATGAACAATCGGAACTTAAGGCGAGGATTTTCATTTTGAGCGATCCAGAAACCTAATTATTAGAACAGAAATTTACACTAAATGTATTAGCTATAAAATCGACGATGGCTCTTGATTTCTAGTTTGCCCAGGGACTTCTTTTTTCTCTTTCAGTCGAAATCTTAAAAGAAATTATCAATTTTTTTTCTTTGATGCATACTTCTATCATACTGATGCATACTTCTTCCTTTTTGCATATTTTTAGCTTTCCAAAATTATTTTTTAGGAAATAACTTGTTATAAAAATTGAAATCACTTATTGGTTTCAAATCGAAAATTTTCGCCACGTGTTATAGAAACTGGATAAAATTTTAGGGTTTTATGTATCACATTTGCTACCCTTTTATAAAGTCACAATTAAAAAAATATTCGGCAGTTATATCTTTAACATCGAGGGGAAAATAAAATTGCGTTACTTTAGTGTGTCCCAAAAATATAGCTATATTTCCTATCCAGTCCTAAAAATATAGCTATATTTAAAAAAAAAAAATTCATTTTTGAATATTTTGCCTGTTGAAACTTCTGATCAGAATGACATGTATCTGATCAGAATATATATATACACGTCGCCATGCAATTATATATGACAAACAATCCTGGCACAGGATTATTTATTTATTTGAAATTCCAAAGCAAATATCATACCAAAGAGAAACGTCATACAACTTTTTTTAATGATTTGTCAATGAATATTATTTGCTTTCGGATTTTTAAAGAGAACAATATAATTTTTTAAAAAATGTGGAAAAATAACATTTAAGCAGTTTTATGTGTAGGGTTTTTCTCATCTTGTTCCAGTTTCATTTATCTGGATTTAAATCGAAATTGGAAACGGAAAATAAAAATATTCAATAGAGAAATATTCACATTTTTAAGAAATATTAAATTACAATCGGATCAATTTTTTATCCTCTATCAACAGCCTTTATAATTTCAGCATTAAAATTTTCAAAAATTAATACTTTAAATTTAAAAAAATTATTCATGAAAAAAGCTTTTACTATGTTATTTAGGACAAGTTATTAACACAATTTGACCATCCCATAAAATTATGATTAAAATAAAGTACAAAAATTACGCTGAAATTTTTTTCCCTCCAATGCTACGGAAACAAATTGCCCCATTCTTAGAAATATATGTTTTGTTTAATTAAAGTTTTATTACTGAAAATAATAAAATATTACAGAGATTTTAACGAAGCATTTTTTAAGAATAATTTTTTTTGCATTTTTATTGTTAAAAATGTAAATGGTAGTTACTTTTGCGTATTACGATAAAAATTATCATTATTTATGCAAATTATAGTTGGCCTATAAAGGTTTTTTCAAATGATTTATTTGACATGAGAGAGAAAAAGAGTGTAACGGATTTAAATGTGTAACGGATTTGGTGTTTGAATTCTGCTCTACATAATCAATCATAAAAAAATTAAAGGTTGATTTTCATTTCTGAATCAAAATAAACTTGTTCAAAGCAAAAAGAATTCGAAATATTATTTTACAATTAAAAATAAATAAATTCCTAATATAAATTGATAACAAAATCCATACACAATAAACAGTAAAATCATGACCTAATCCACTATATAAATGAATTTGATATACAAACATAATAAAAACATTTACTATACGAACAACTATATAAAACAATTCTAACAGTACATAATTATTAAAGCATTAAATAATTTAATGGAATGAAAACATTTGCTTACCTCTTTCGAAATTTATTGTTATTCAACGAGAAGCTTCATTAAGAATTTGAATTATTGATGGATGACACGATTTAGGTTAAAAAGAACTGTTGCAACTAATTTATCAAACTGATGTAAAAAAACAACTACAAAAATCAACCAAATAATTTAAAGCAATTAAACAAAATAAAAAAAAATTATGCTTTAATTTAAAATCGATAGCTTAAATTACGTAATTAAATGAGCTAAAAAAGAAAATTCAACCGAGAGCGTTAAAAGTCTCATCACAAAATGACCAGAGAAAAATGTCAACAAGATTCTTCCCCAGTTTAGATCCCGCCTAAAACATCTGTTTTCTCAGAAAATCTAGATAATTGCTTGTTTGAGACAATTTATGAAGAGATATCCAAATAAGATATGGTTTTGTGGATATCTGACATTTTAAAAAGAAGTCAAAGGGGCATAAAAATGAAAATTACAGAAGCAAAAGTACTTTTTCCCATAGAGTAACATGAGGTGGCTGTTTTTGAGGAGTCAAATAACTGTCTTTGTGGGGGGTTTGGCCACCAGAATTATATGCCAAGGTGGGTGGAAAGGAAATTCTTGAAAGTCAAGGATTCTTTGAAACCAATTTTTATCAGTGGAGGATGCCTTTTATTACTCTTTCCAGGGAAGGGTGAAAGAAATGAAATTATTTTAGTTTTCTAAACATTTGATATATTTTATATGCAATGAGTTTTTCAAGAAGTATTTTGTTTTTAAAATTGTTTTTTTTTTCCGTTTAATTACGTATATAGAAAATACTCGTATGTAAAAAAAAGTATTTGTCTTAAGAAAAAAACAGTTTCTTTTTTCTAAAATTACCAATTAAACTGAATTTTATTTTCACGAATGTCTAAATTTCAGAAGGGGCAAAAGACATTATTCGCCCTTCAATAAAATTTTTGATTTTGAAAATTGCTTTAAAGTAGAAATAAATAGTACTTTTTTTCTAAAATTTCCAATTTAGCTTAACTTTATTTTCACGAATTGCTAAATTTCAGAAGGGGCGAAGCACATTATTCGCCCCCTCAATTTAAATTCACTATTAAATAAAGTTTTTGATTTCGAAAATAACTTAAAAGTAGAAAAAAATGGGGTTTTTTTTTCCTAAAGTTATCAATTTAACTTCACATTATTTTCACGAATGGCTAAATTTCAGAAGGAGCGAAGCATATTATTCGCCGACCTTCAATTAACTTTCAGAGGAAAATAAAATTTTATATTTTAAAAGTAGCTTCTCAATAGAAAAAAATTAGACTTTTTAAAAAGTTACTAATTTAATTTAGCTTCATTCTCATGAATGTCTAAAATTCATAAGGGGCTAAGCACACTATTCGCCCCCTCAATTCAATTTCAGAATAAAAAGTGCTTTCTTTTTTTAAAAAAAAACAACTTTGAAGTTGAAAAAAAGTTTTTTTTTTCTAAAATTACTCATTTAACTTAACTTTATTTTCACGAATGGCACATTGTTCGCCCTCTCAACTTAAAGTCGCAGTAAAATAAAAATTTTGATTTCGAAAATAATTTTGAAGTAGAAAAAGAAATGGTTCCTTTTTTTTCTTTGCTTGACCTTACAGTCACTAATGTCTAAATTTAAAAAGGGGCTAAGCACACTATTTGCTCCCTCAATTAAATTTCAGAAGAAAATAATTTTTTTTTTTTTTCAAATTTAAAAAAGTTTTTTTTTTCTAAAACTACCAATCCAACTTTATTTTCACGAATGGCTAATTTCAGAAGGGGCGAAGCACATCATTAGCCCCTCAATTAAATTAAATTAATTTATTAATTCAACCCCTCAATTTAGTTGAAAAAAATAAGGGTTTTTTTCCCTCTAAGTTTACTAATATATAATTTGCCTTCATTTTTGTGAATGTCTAAATTTCAGAAGGGGCGAAACGTATTATTCGCCCCCTCAATTAAAATGAAATCAATTTATTAATTCGCTCCCTCAATTAAATTAATTTACCTTTCGCCCTCTCAATTTAGTTGGGGAAAAAAGGTTTTTTTCCCTCTAAGTTTACTACTTTAAATTGAATTCATTTTTGTGTATGTCTAAATTTCAGAAGGGGCGAAACGCATTATTCGCCCTTTTATTAAATATCAGAGGAAAATAAAGTTTCCTTTTTGAAAAATAGCTTCTAAGTTGAAAAAAGAGCCTTGTCTTTATATTTATTATAACCTCTTACTTTAATTTCAGAGGAAAATAGCTTTAAAGTTCAATTTAAAATGTTTTTTTTTTCTAAAAATTTACGTTTTTACTATTTTTTAATTGGAATTTTACTTGATTTTATTTTCTCGAATGTTTAAATTTCAGGATGGGCGAAACATATTATTTGCCCCCTCACAAAAATTTCAAAGGGGGCGACTGCCCCCTCTGCCCCCCCCCCGGCTGGCACGCCACTGAACACTTCACATGCTTTGACCATTGGCGTAAAAGATTCAACTGGTTATAATATACAATGAATTCTGCTTATTCTGTGTGAGAAAGAAAATCTCAGTCTTTTTCTTATTGGTGAAAAGCTACTTCTTTTGAAGAGGAAAATATTTACGCTTTGACAATAGGATCGTTGTCTATTTTCAAAAACTTAAATCGTATTTGGTAGTTAGGTACTTTATTTACGACTATTTATTTTAAAACTAACTTGAATAACTTTACAGTTACAAAATCTTTTAATACATGCACAATGTATGTGCATACATACATTGTAAATACATGTATTTAAATATACGCATGTATTTATTCATTACATGTAATTACGTACATGAATGCGTCGTATGTACATGCGTATATTATCTGTACATATAACAATATTTTGTACATCCCTACATTATGTGTACATGTATTAACAAAGTATATAGATATTGTAATATCGCACTGCCCAAATACCAATAATTCCTCGGAGTCCCAGACTCCTACTAAAGTACGTCTTGTTTTCTTAAGACACTTCCTGCGAACTCTCCAAATAACTACAGCTATACTTAAACATTACGTTATGATGACGTGGTGGCATGAAAGATATATACGTACATTGGTTGCGTGTACAAACCATGTGTCGATGTACATGTAAACGTACATTGATTACAAGTAATTGATTACTGTAATCGATTACATTTTTGCTAAACTCTGAGCTGCACAAGGCGAATGATATTTTGAAGATCTAGAAAAGCACTTACCTGCGAAATTCACATCTACCGAACAATATGATTATTGATGCGATTACATTGCAACTACGTAATTGTCAATTCAGGTTCACAATCGGGCAGAAACGGTAGATATCGATCTATAGATACAAATACAGGCCATTCTAATTGCTGAAATCTTTTGATTTTCACTTAGTTACTAAATACATGTTTTCTGGATTTAATAACGCTTACTTTTTCAGATAAAATCATTCAAAAAAATCACTAATAGATGAGTCATTTTCTCAATATACCATGGTTACCAGCTAAGATTTTTAAATAGAAATTTTTTTTAATTTTATTTCGGCTCAATTTAAACAATTATGTTACTAAATTTCCCAGTTATTACTTTTCCATATCGAGTTAGGCGTGATCATAGACGTGAAATTGTAATAGCTCCCTGGGTCCTGTGGCGACTTTACACATTGTCGACTCCCGGGCACTTCTTTGGCACCGTATTTTGAAATTCGCCAATCTTACATTCGCCAAGTCGGCTTTCAAATTTTCTCGAGAAAATCTTCGAATATTAATTCGCGCATGTTTCGCTTGCGACATACGATTTAAAAAACGCATGAGTGAACATGAGGTGTGAATAAATTTAGCTGCTTTAAAAGTTTTTGTGTATTATCACTCTCTTTTTATTCGGACTTCCTGAAACACATATTTATTTCTTACTTTTTTATTTCCTTTTTAGGATAAAGTTTTGTTGTGGGTGTAGGATATATGAGTAGGGTATAGCTTTTTAATTATTTTTATAAATTTATTGCAAATATTTTATGGTGTCTTTGCCAAGTATGTGGACACAATATTCAATAATGCAGCAGGGTTTTGTACCTTATTGTTTAATTTTTAAAACCTTTAATTTAAGTAACTACACAATTTATGAGTTTTAAGCATTTTCTTTTTATATACGTGTAATGAAGAGGAGATTGTTGCTGTCAGCTTTATGCATGAATTTATTCTTTTTTACTTTTCTGACATTGATATCTATGATTAAATCTGATGTCATGATTCCCATTTGCAGTGCTAATAATATTTGCGTCCAAACAATTGTACTTAGATTTGGCACTTTTTTGTAAATGTTATGTCCCAAACGATAAATTCCTTCATACGTATTCCTTCATACGTCCACAGCTTTGGTAGCCAAGACTTAAAAATTTGTAGCAGTTAAAGTATATTTATGAGGTGAACACAATTTTGATTAAAGAAAACTTTTTATGATTTGTAAAATAAAAATATAATGTAAACAGTAAGCATCAACTTTGACATTCTCATATCGTAACTGTATAACAATTTAAGGACAATCTGTTTATTTATTTCTGATTCATTAAAGACAAGATATTGAGTCAAATAAGAGAATCTTAACAATTTTTAAATTTTATAATTTACTTTAAATAAAGAAAGTAGTTATAAAGCATTTGGGTTGAAAGGCTGAGGACTTACAGTTTTCTCAAAAAAAATTAATCGATGTTATGATAATAAAACAAAACTCTTGCGATCAGTTATCTCAGCAAAAGTAAGATTTTTATTATCAAATAAGAAACAATTATTACCATTTTGCAAGGAACAAATAAAATAAAATAGGTCATACAGTTTTCAGATTCAGACACACAGACTGCATGACAATCTAAGAATAAATATTTGAACTTTTAAAGCAAATTACATACAATAAAAGCTATTGTCTAAAAAAAATTAAAATACAAGTTGTTACAAATGAGACTATTATATGATTCCAGCAACTAAAAAATTCTTTTGGAATTTTAAAGACTAATGAATACTATTAAATAATAACAGAAAAGTTTTCTGTGTCTCTTTTGTCTCATTTTTGAAGCAGAATATAAATTAAAATACACATCTCACTTTTTCTGATCCTGCTTTTCTTTGAATCGTTTTTATTAAAATAGATGAATCATGTTAAATTACGTTACCTTAAGTTAGTAAATGTGTTTTCGCACTTAGGAGGAAAAAAAGGCCTAAATTTAGATTGACAATAATTGTAATAATTTTAATAGTATTTTTTTCCATATCTTATTTAGAAGCCCAAAAATTGAATAAAAAATTATAAAATATATAGACCAATTGTTGAGTTATAGAATCTAATAAGCTAAAGTTGTTATAAAATTATGAATAAAAAGTTACAAGATGGATAAGTTATGAAATTAATGAAGCATAGAATGAAAGGATAAATATATATAGCAAAATATATGATAAAATTAATTAGGAAACAATGAGTAATTTCAGATCTATACAAATAATAGTGATAGAAGGAAGAAAAATGAAAAATATCGGAATTTTCCCTGACAAATTTAAGAAGCATTAAAAAAAGTTAAGCAGCCACAATTTTAAGTTTTAATAAATATGATTTGATGTTATAAAAAATAAATTAACTATACGAAAATAGTAGTGAGTATGTCATAGATTTGTTTCTTTATGTCATGGCTTTACTAAAAATATTTTTTCTCCTTTTTTTCATAATAGCACGCATTTTACAGAAAATATTTGAACAAATTTAATTAAAATATTTTCAAATTTTTTTTAAAGACTCTCTTATGAAGGAAATATTGTCAATCAAAAGTTGTTCAGTATAAAATATATGCAATTTTTTTAAGATATTGCAAGCATTTTGAAGAATACATATTTTTTCCAAAATAGAAACAATTGAAAAAACCTGGTAAAAATGAAGGAAATGAAAATAATTATTTTTCAAACTGCGTAAAATTTTTTTTGATAGTTTCATCTTTAAAAATATGTACACTTAATAATGTGATGATTTATATAGGGGATTATTTTTTTAAACTTTGTTTATTAATTAAGATATTCAAAAGAAATTGATTATTCTGAAGATATAAATATTTTATTACTCCAGATTTTTATTTAATTTACAAGAATAGTTTCTATTTGAAATTTTTTTTAACCGAAATATGTATGCAATTAACTGAAATAATTGTGTGTATGCAAATTTTTCTTCCTCTTTCTTTATAGAAGGACGAAGTATTTTGTTCTCGATATTTGAATTTTTCTAGTCTTAAACGAGGATAAAATTTTAACTTAATTCAACAAGCAACTTTTAAAAATATCCATGAGCGCGAAGATTCGTTTATGACTTTTGCGAGTGCTGCATTGAGGCGAGCGTAGGGTTGCCTCTGAGTGAGGGTTACTAGATAAGGCGGTGAAACAGTTGACAAATAAAACCGCGGCGAGTGGAGGTGCCCGGGAGTCGACAATGTGTAAAGTCGCGGTCCTGTGGTGGATTCTCCTTTTGGGTGACTAGGTGGGGCTCCAGACCCCTTGGTCAATAAAAACAAAATCAGTATTGATAAAATTAACATACTTTAAGAACATTCTTTATAATAATTCGTTTCATTCCCAGCATCATGATTAAAATATTTCTTTAGAACTTGATTAAATGAATCAGACCAAAGCCATGATTTAATACATCACAATTTAAATAAATATGGGGAACGACATATAGTTGGGGCCCCAGTCGCTAAATGATTGAGGCAAGAGGCATCTTAATAATCATTCACCCCTGAAATGGAGGGGGGGGGGGAATACCTATGCTCAAGTGATGTTTGAACTTCGTTTATATGAATTATGAAGAAAAAAAAATTTTTTTCTTCATAAAGATAGAGTAAACAGAAGTAATTTATTAAGAGTTTTAGAAAAAATTAATTTTTATAGTTGTTTTTAGTACTTCTCTCCCCCCCCCCCCCCTTTATTCAAATCTTCATTCGCTTTGGCCTAAAAATCTTCCTTTTGACCAAGTTCAAGAAATTTAAAATCTTTTCACAAATGCAGGGAAAGAGATAAGAAACTAGAAGATCGATTAACTTTGTTAAATAGACTGGCAGTATCTCTTGAAATTTATTGCTCCCAGGGAAACCACAAAACATATCTAATAGAATTTCGATGTTTTGGTAAAACTTGAAAGGAAACTACTACGTTTCACAAGTATGACTGAAATATTTTGAGTATACAGAGAGATACAAGGAAGCGATGCTTTTGGAGACGATTTGTGTAAGTTTGTACGCCATCCAGGGATGCTTTTGACCACACAGAGTTCTTTTTTAACTTTAAAGAAGCAGACACTTTTCCAGAACATCCTATAATGCAATCCTCTTCAAACTTTGTGTGAGTAAAAAGACTAACGATTGGGAAAAATAGAGTTTTACGTACATAAAATTAGTTTTTCCTTTTCATTTACATTGACAATCCATATCTTTTTTAAAATTAGAAAAGTTAAATAAGCATACACATGTGTGTTATAAATTCATGTAAATTAAGTATTCACAGCAAAAATTAAGTTTTAATTGAAAATTGCATTTTACTTCAGTGTATAAAAATTATAAAAATGGGATTTAAATTTGTAATTTTTATCTAAAATAATTTTTAATATCGACATTACATGTATAATCCTTACAGATATATATAATTCTTATAAATATTTCTAAAAATTATGTTATCTAACTTCTCAGGTGATTGCATAATGAACCAAAAAAAAAAAAAAAAACAGCCACCCTGAATAATTGTTATTCTAGTGATAAGATTTTTTATGCATTTATACACTAAAAACCAACCTTGATGGTTAACAGAGTAGAGCTAAAATAATAATTAATTTTTAAAATCAGGCACTAAAATGTAATAAAAAAAAACACTAGTAGTACACTAAAACGTAACAAGTTAAATATTTCTCATCTTGGCTCATCATAACTGCCAACACAAACAACAAAAAACTGCTCGAACAGAAGATAACTTTATGTTAAAATGGTTTCTAACAATTAAAACATTTTTAATTGAAAGGTTTATAACTTTTTATAGAATTTTAAACTATATAAGCTTAAATGACAAAATTCAAAACTTGATGATTTCGGTTGATTTTTAAATTGTCATTACTCGAGAGCTGCTTGACCGCTTTTAAATCAAATTGAATATTTTGTGTTTTAAAATTACATGAATTAAACAATTTTGTCTTTTAAGTTAATTAAAAAGATATGCAAATGAATTCAATGCAATATATTTGTAATAGTTTCCTAGTTCTGCCATATTTACTAAAAAATCCATTATTTTAATTAAAAAAGACTTTGGATTTCAACTACGTAACTTATGCCAACTACGTAATGCTGATTTATAAAATATAGTTTTAACTAAAACACGTTTAACTCCAATTGTACATTTAAAAAAAAAGATACCATTCGAAATTAGTATTTATTAAAAAATAGTATTAATATTTCTTTAAGGATTCAGAACTATTACAGCCTACTGTTATACAAACATGCCTATGGCATAATTAGACAGCAAAGTGGGTAGATTTGATTTTTATGATTTAAAATGTCTTTTCTTTTGAATTAGCCTAATGAATTACATCTATAACACAATATAATACGGATTAGATCTGCAAATGGTAGCTTTATAATTTTTCGTCCCTTTTTTTTTTCGAATTAAAACTAAGCAACTTACCAGAGTTGGCCGTTGATTACAGTAATCGATTACAACTGTAATTGATTACAGATAATTACAGCTATGTAATCAATTACTTGTAATCACGATTACAAGTAATCAATTACTTGTAATCGCGATTACAACTTTCAAAAAATTTTGATTACAGCTGTAATCATGATTACAATTTTGATTACAGTAATCAATTACTTGTAATCACGATTACAAGTAATCAATTACTTGGAATCGTGATTACAACTTTCAAAAAATTTTGATTACAGCTGTAATCATGATTACAATTTTGATTACAGTAATCGATTACTTGTAATCTTGATTACTTGTAATCATGATTACAAGTAATCACAACAAAAACGATTACGAGTAATTATGATTACAAGTAATCAAAATATATGATTACATGTAATCATGATTACATGTAATTTGATTACAAGTAATTGTGATTACTTGTAATCAAACTATACGATTACAAGTTATTACGATTGTATACTATAGTCAAATTTTTTATATAAGTATTCATGTGTTTACATATTTTTATGTACATAGAATATACGCACGCATGAACGTACAATTTACGATTCCTATACATACAATGTATGCACAAACGTTGTTTGTACGTACAATATTTATAATTATATTGTAATATATTTAATGCAATGCGCATATGCTAAGTACATATAATTATGCATTTATGATACATGTACGCATGTATGTTAGTTTGTACAAAAAGGCAATGTTTTGTATCTTTGTATACGTAGACAATGTATGTATGAACGTATATGAAAATAATGTTCATGCGTTTGCATGCTTTTATGTACTTAAGTACATATATTGTATAAATTTACGATAATAGCACATATATATAATGTACGTATGTATGTAAAATTGTACGTATTTACGTACGATATGTAAGAATGTTATTTAAAGGTACAATATATGCACATAGTTGCGTAAATAAAATGCGCACATGTATACATGCATATTTATATGTACATCGATATATGTGCACGCAAATTATGTACTTATGTACAACTTACGTATGTACTTGTATAACTACATACTTTGTTAATACTTATGCGCATGATGTAATGCATATATGTACAAAAAAATAGTTATATGCACAATGTACGCATGTACATACAACGTATACATGTACATAATTACGAGTAATGTACAAATACATGCGTACATTTAAATATATGTAATTACAATATACACATACATTGTGCATACATTAAGAAAATTTATATGAATAAGGTTAGTAAAATTTGTTTTAAAATTTATTCTAAGGCATATGAAACTCGACCTCATATTTTTTAGAAAGCAAACGATAATTTTATTTTGAATTTCTAAATATTAATTCCACACATAAAATTTACCGTTTTTCTTACCATTTAAAAAATTTCTATGAGTCATGCATTATGTTATAGAAAAAATAAATCTGAATTGTCAAAGATTTCATGAAAATACCTGAAAAGAATTTTTTATTCAGAGAATTTCAAGATGATATAGAACAATTAAAGCTGAAAACTAAATTTAAATATCGTTTGATTTTGTCATTTAACTTGCTTGAGTCATTAAAAGCACTGGTCATTAAATAGTACATATGGATATGCATACATGGAACATACGTGTATTGTACATGTGTGGATACATTCATTGGACATATATACATTGCACCATATGCATAGATAGGGATAGCATGCATGTACACATGTAAAATTTGTACGAAAGAATTACGCCCAATATATTTATGCACATATGTACTGTATATGTACGCACATATGTATATTATATGAACATTATATGTTCATTTCATTATATGTACACTACATGAATATACATCTGTACGCTATATGTATATACATCTGTACAATATATGCATTTTTGAATGTGTGTATGTACGTACGTTATGCATGTCGAATGTATGTATGAATATATGTAAAATATAAATACGCCCAATGTACGTACAATCATACACAAATGTATTATGCATATTTGGATGCATACATTGCGCATGAACATATTATGTATATGTACATAAATACACTGGACACATATCATGTACATGCATACATACATATATAGTACATCCTACAGATATACCTGCATTGTACATGCATACATATATTATACTGTTCATAAATAAATTGCACATGCATGCATGGGACATACATTGTACAGACAATGTATGTATGTTCGTACAAACACAAGTACTTGCATGTACATGCGTACATGAACATAGATATACATTTTACATACACAAATATTTGCATAAAATGCATATATTCATTGTGTATAAATGTACATGTCTACATTGTTTGCATATACATACGTAATTATTATCTATATACATACGTATATATATTTTATACCTAAAATATAAATGTATGTACATGTGTGTGAAACTAAAATGTCTGAACATATGCACTAGATAAAATCATATGTACAAACATTTTAGTTACATTCATTTGTACGTATACAAATACGTACAAAATGCAGTACATGTTAATACGTACAAAATGTATCATTATAAAATACATTCTACTATCTACTATAAAATATAATCATTTATAAGAATACAATAGTCTTGTAATCGTGTATTTAGATTACATGTAATCAAATTACATGTAATCAAATTACTTGTAATCAGATTACATGTAATCATGATTACATGTAATCATATATTTTGATTACTTGTAATCATAATTACTCGTAATCATTTTTGTTGTGATTACTTGTAATCATGATTACAAGTAATCAAGATTACAAGTAATCGATTACTGTAATCAAAATTGTAATCATGATTACAGCTGTAATCAAAATTTTTTGAAAGTTGTAATCATGATTACAAGTAATTGATTACTGTAATCGATTATGTAATCATGATTACAGCTGTAATCAAACTTTGTAATCACGATTACAAGTAATTGATTACTGTAATCAATATTGTAATCATAATTACAGCTGTAATCAAAATTTTTGAAAATTGTAATCGTGATTACAAGTAATTGATTACATTTTTGGCCTACTCTGCAACTTACGGTTTAACTCTATCTTGCAATTAAGTTATGTTTAATTTTATATTATGTGCCTTATGCAAAATTCTGCCTAATTAATACATGAAATAAAAATAATAACTACTTAAAATTGCAAAACAATATAAGAAGTTAATTTCCCAGCACTACTGTTACATATATTATCTTTTGGAGAAAGAAAGAAATTTAAAAAGTTTTTTTCTTCTACCAAAAATTAAATAATTAAAAAACAAAACATTATGAATTAAGTTGCAAGCATAACCGAGAGTAATGATTAGATATAAATTTTATTAAAATAGAACTTGATATTAAATCTCTGCTAATACAATAAAATTTCATAGGCTCTTTTAATTGTATAATTTATTACTTATGTGGTGGTTGGTTGTGTCCAGGAGATGAATAGACGAAGTTTACATTTTAATTAGTATTTATTTAAATATTTAATTATAAAGTACAAAGGGGGAAACATGAAAGTTAGAGCAGTGCGTCTACAATGGCGGTTGACAGAGACAGTTACTGATCGTAACTGTTGCGGTTACGATTAAGTTAAGTTCAGTCACCGCACACTCCCCCGCCAGTATCAGGGTACTGATACGTAACGATCGGGGAAGGTAACTCTGCGGCCTGATCTAGTCCGTTGTGCAGGTTTGTCCGGAGAATCTTTTGGTAGACTCGGTTCTTTTGAGGGAAAAGTTTGGATCGTGTTTGGTTCGGATTGAAATAGTCCAAATGCTGGTTGGAGACGGTCAATAGAAATTGTCTGTTCTTTTTCACGTATCATGATGGTGAAATGTTTTTCACTTTTTCGTATGACTTTAAATGGTCCGTCATACGGAGGTTGTAGAGGTTTTCGAACGGAGTCCCTACGTACGAATACGTGTGAACAATTTCTAAGTTCGGGATGTATGAAAATTCGACGATTTTCATGGTGTGACGTCGGTCGAGGTCTTAAGTCTTGAAATAGACGTCTTAATTTACAGACAAATTCTTGTGGAGGATCATCATTTGTAGTGGGAATCAAGAAATCACCTGGTAAGCGTAATGTCTCACCATAAACTAGTTCAGCTGGGGTTGCTTGGATGCTTTCCTTAACTGTGGATCGCAAACCGAGGAGAACCACTGGTAGAACATCTGTCCAATCTGTTGTTGCATGGCACTTCAAAGCGGCTTTGAGTGGCCGATGAAAATTTTCTATCAGGCCATTGCTTTGCGGGTGAAAACTTGTTGTTCGGCAACGCTCAATTCCAAGCAATTTCGTCAGGCTGTAGAACAATGATGATTCAAAATTTGTTCCTCTATCAGTCGTTATGAAGGCTGGTATGCCAAAACGGGCAATCCAGCCTGTGAAAAACGCTGATGCTATAGTCGTTGCTGACATGTCAGTGACTGGGATAACTTCTGGCCAGCGTGTATAACGGTCTATGCACGTGAGACAATATTGGAATCCTCTAGATTGCGGAAGCGGTCCGATGAGATCCAAGTGTACATGATCAAATCTTTTTGAAGGTATGGGTATTGATTCAACCCGACTTCGAGTATGTTTGTTGATTTTAGATCGCTGACAGGCAAGACATTCTCGAGTCCACTTCACACAGTCTTTGTTGAAGGAAGGCCACACAAATTTGGAACGGATCAGTTTTGATGTAGCTCGAGTTCCAGGGTGTGACAATTTGTGAAAAGTATTGAAAATTGTACGACGATGCGATTGTGGAATATATGGACGAGTGATTTGAGATTTTGTGTCACAAAAAAGTGTCTTGGAGGAGCCAGGAATTACAACTTCTTGTAATTCAAGTGACGAGTTTGTACTCAAAATTAATTTCAGTTCAGGATCATCACGTTGCGAATCGGCTATTTCGTCATAGTCCACTGCAGTAGGTGTACGAATTGTTTCAACTCGAGATAACATATCAGCAGATATGTTATCTGCGACCTTAATATAACGTATGTTGGTGCTGAACTGACTGATGAAATCAAGGTGACGGTGTTGACGTGGCGAATATTTGTCACATTTCTGTCGGAAGGCATACGTTAAAGGTTTATGATCAGTGTATATTGTGAATAAACGTGCTTCAAGCATATGTCTAAAATGTTTAATTGACAAATATACCGCGAGCAATTCCCGATCATAAGCGCTGTAACGCGTTTCCCTAGGAGTAAGTTTTTTGGAGAAAAATCCGAGAGGTTGCAAATCGTTACCTGTCAGTTGGTGTAATGCCCCACCAACGGCGAAATCTGAAGCATCGACGTGCAAGACGAGGTTAGCATCTGGGGAAGGGTGGGCAAGAAGCATTGAATTTCGAAGTAACGCCTTACAGTTATCGAAAGCTTCGGTAGCGGTTGAGGTCCAATCGATGATTTTGTTTCGAGCTGGGCTACCTTTTAACAGATCATGTAAAGGTTTTTGAATTGCTGCCGCGTTAGGTAGATGCCTACGATAAAAATTTAATAAGCCTAAAAATCGCTTAAGCTCTTTGGTCGTATTTGGCTTTAGAAACCGGTCGATTACTTCGATGCGTTCAGTAAGAGGAGTGATACCTTTATCGTTTACTGAATGCCCTAGAAAAGAAATTTCAGGTACCCCAAGTATGCATTTTGATACATTTAATGTCAGACCGTAATTTCGGAGTCTTTTAAAAATTTCAGTAAGATGTTGAATATGCTCTTGTTCTGAATTGCTAAAGACTAAAATATCATCTAAGTACCAATAGCAGAAAGGTAGATCTCGAAATATTTCATCCATAAAACGTTGAAATGTCTGGGCAGCATTACAGAGTCCGAAATTTAGAAAAGGAAACTCGAATAAGCTGAAAGGGGTGGCTATCGCGGTTTTAGGAATATCAGCCTCATTAACTGGGATATGATAGTATGCTCTGACGATATCTAATTTAGAAAATATTGATTTTCCATAGAGAGCATGTGCGAAATCATGTAAATATGGAATGCCATATCTATCCGGGACGGTTTTTGAATTTAAAAGTCGGATATCTCCTACTGGTCTTATATTCGAATTTTTAATAACAACGTGTAACGGAGAAGACCAGGGACTTTTTGAAGGACGACATATACCTTTTTCACACATTGTTGAAAATTCGCGCTTAACTGCTTCGAAAACTTGCGGATGTAAGCGACGTGGCTTACAATGTACAGGCGAACATGTTGTTTCAATGTGATGAACGGTAGAATGTTTAATAGATTTTCTTTCTTGCGAGGGGTTAGTAATATCCGAGAATTCTTGTAATAAATTTTGAAAAGGCATATTATTAGATATAGTTTTAACTGAGCACTGAGAAGAATTAGCAAAATAGCCGCTCGACTTTAAAGAAGTGTTTGAATCAATGAGTAGTGATGTGCGAAAAACGAACGAATCGATATTTCAATCAACTCTTTTTTGTGAATCGATTCATCAAGTTCGTTTTTGAAAAAGAATCGATTCTTTTTCCTTTTTTTTTTGACAATATTTTGTACTCTACACTTTATAAGCTTATTCAGAGTTAGTACTTATACATATTAAACATCCGCATATGCATTTGATACAGCATTTCGTTTATACAATTGGAGCTTGATAAAATCCTATCTCAGTCGAATAGACACAGGTCCATTCTCACTCGAGTATCATGCGAATGACAATCTGATTGGTTGAAAATATTTCTACTAGCTAATAAGGTACTCGTATGTGTGAGAGTTTTCGCAAGCGGAAAAATCGCATCCAATGAGAATGACCCCGATGTCAACGTTAGCGCACAACCGGTTTCCGGAGGTGATTAATAAAATGAACTCACTTGAAGGATGAAGGGAATTGAAAAAGTTATTAATGCAATACGTACTGTATGCACTCTCTTTTTTTCTTTTCATCTACGAAATTAATAAATTCTATAGATAAACAACAATTTAAAAATGGCAACAACAACTGAAAAGCTGTCTTCTCCAGTTTCGGTTCTTCCTTTCAAATAAAAAAGATATTAATGCTGTAAAGCTCAGATATTACTTTTCAGTCCTTTAATATTAAAGAGCGAATTTTTTCATTCATATGGTTAATTTTCGAATTATAAATTTCAGTAAATATGAAGTAAAGCAGAGTTTTATGTTATCGTTTATTCTATGCCAAGGAGCGAGAGCCATAGAAAATGAAACCGTTGCGCTGATTGGGTAATGAACTTACGTATGAATGCAAATCTCTGATTGGTTGAAAATGAGTTGAATGAGACAAAAAGAGTCGAGAATCGAATGAACGATCCTCTGATTGGTTAAAAACGAGCCGAATGCGAGAAAAAGAATCAAGAGTCGAATAAACGACTCAATGAACTGTTTGCCTATCTCTTAGCATTAAAAGAATCATAAAGCCAAATGAATCGATTCTTTTGAACTGTTTCCTATCCCTTAACATTGAAATCGGCTCAAAGAGTTGAATTGAACTTCTAAACGATTCATTTGAGTCGTTTCGTATCTCTTAACATTGATATCGGCTCAAAGAGTTGATTTAGATTTCCAATCAGTTCTTTTGAGTCGTTTTCCTATACTTTAACATTGCATTCGATTCACTGAACTGTTTAAATGATTCATTTGAGCGGTTTTATATCTTTTAACATTAAAAGAACTGTTTTGAGAAACGAATCGATTCTTTTCGCTATTATCTTTTTTTCTAAAATTAAAAGATGCCTTCAGAGGGATGGGGGTTATGAAAAGGGGCAAGTAACTAAAAATTTTCAGAAAAAAGGACAGGTTTTTTTTTTTTTTTTTTTTTTTTTTTTTTTTTTTTTTTTTTTTTAAAGAAAAGATAAAAAAAAAAAATATTTATTTTTTTAATGATTGAAAAACTGTTTATTGCGAAAAATGTGAGTATTTAGAGTAAATATTCTTTTACTGCTGGGGGGAGGGATATTTTTAATTATTTTATTTATTTATTTTTTTCCCCTTTTCTTTTCTTTTTTTTTTTGTTAGGAATACTTTTAGACAAACTTATTGAATATCAATTCATATCCTCTCACTTTTTCAAGTTTCAATTTTTTAAGTTTTAAAACGCAATTTAACTATTTTTTTATTTTGTTTCACGTTATACAATTTGAATTTTTTTCATTATTATATGTGAATTTACCGTTTTATTTTTTTACGAATATCTTTATTATTCATTATTGGTCTTTATATTAACAATTTTTTTTAAAAAAATAATCATTTTTTAATAAAATTGATGAGTCAAACAAATATTAAAAAAAAATAAATATATTAAAATTCTAAAAAAATTATTAGCATTGCCTAGATTAGCAGTTCCTAAATGGTGTTTCGCGGAACCCTTGGGTTCCGTTTAGAATTACAGGGGTTCCACTAGTTAGTACTTTTTATAGCCACATTCAACTGGACCACCCAAGTGGAACATTCTGCTTTTGAACCCTAGAGCCCAAGATCTAGATTAATGGTTCCCAATTGGTGTTCCGGGTAGCCCTATGGTTCCGTGGAAAAGTTACAGCGGTTACACGAGATAGTACTTTTATAGCCACCCAAGTAGAACATTCAACTTCTGACCCCTAGAGTATAGGATCTAAAAGAGTGGTTCCCAAATGGTGTTCCATGGAACCCTAGAGTTCCGCCAAGAATTGCAAGGGTTTCGCTAATTGGTATTTTTTTTAGCCACATTCGGCTGACCACTTAACTGGAATATTCTGCACCCTAGAGCCCAAGATCTAAATTGATGGTCCCCAATTGGTGTTCCGGAAAGCTCAATGGTTCCGTGGAAAAGTTACAGCGGTTACACGAGATAGTACTTTTATAGCCACCCAAGTAGAACATTCAACTTCTGACCCCTAGAGTATAGGATCTAAAAGAGTGGTTCCCAAATGGTGTTCCATGGAACCCTAGAGTTCCGCCAAGAATTGCAAGAGTTTCGCTAATTGGTACTTTTTTTAGCCACATTCGGTTGACCACTTAACTGGAATATTCTGCTGCTGCACCCTAAAATCTAAATTAATAGTCCCCAATTGGTGTTCCGTAAAGCCCTATGGTTCCGTGGAAAGGTTACAGCGGCTACACGAGATTGTACTTTTATCAGGTGTTCCGCCGAAAGAACGTTAATTATTTAGAGTTCCATGGCAGAAAATACTGAGAGCCCCTGACCTAGATCAACTAATTCAAATACTAAAACAGTCTAAACTAATTTGTACGACCACCTTTTATAAAGACTCTTCCATTATAACGACCATTAAAAAAAGAATCAAAGAATCGATTCATATAACCGTTCATTTTAGTGAATTGATTCTAAAGAATCGATTCATTTAAATGAATCGATTGGCACATCACTATCAATGAGACGTTTATTCTTCAGATCAACAAGTAATGCATAATGCGTTAAAAAATCAGCGCCAATTATTGGCGAGGTGACGTCCGCGAGAATGAAATCCCAGCCAAATGAACGACGGAGGTTAAATGATAATTTTAAATGTTTTGTTCCGTAAGTTTTAATGGGTGAATTATTCGCGGCATATAGCATTATGCTGCTTGGCGTATATTTATTTTTACTGTTAGAAATAGGCAGAACGCAACATGCGCTTCCCGAATCAATAAGAAATTTTAAGTTTGTATTTTTATCATAAATGAATAATCTGTTGCCTAATTTATTAGCCACGGAATCTGCAGGCAAAATAGATGACGTGGCACTTATTCGTTTCCCGAATTAAAAGAACAAGGTTGTTTACATTTTAACGCATCTTTTCCAAAACGAAAATGATAAAAACAAAGAGAACGTTCCTCTGATTTATTTCTTGTCCTTGAGTTTGTACGGCCACGAGAATCTGATCGGCGCCGGTATTGCTGCACAGACATTTTCGCTACTTGTAAGCTGAGCTCTGATATTTGATTTTGAAGAGCAACAAATGAATTACTTTTTAGATCGGTTTCAGTTTCATTTTGTTTAATGGAATTTATTTGCTGGGTGGGGGAAGTTTCAAGTATTTTATCAGCTAGTAAAGCCAATTTGACCAACGTTTGATCAGTTAAAATTGATAAAATAGATTGCACATTGGGGGGTAAACGATGTAGCCATATTGTTTTAAGAAAATCCTCAGTTACTGAATCGGTAGCAACTTCTCGCATTTGTCGTAGGAGAAGAGAGGGTTTTTGGTCACCTAATTGAAGTTCTGAAAGTAGTTTTCGAATGCGTTTATTTTCAGAATCCGAAAATTCGGTGATGAGACGTTCTTTTAAAGTATCATATTTATTAGTAGCAGGGGGTGAAAATAACAAGTCTGATACATGAGATAGCGTTTCTGCATCAATATGTGCAATAAGACTTGTGTATTTAGTTTCATCTTTGGTTATGTTAGATAAAGTAAATGCACTTTCAACTTGTAAAAACCAAAGTTTAATATTTGTACGCCAAAAGGGGGGTAATTTAAGTGC
The DNA here is from genome assembly GCF_982258835.1 of Parasteatoda tepidariorum. Lineage (NCBI taxonomy): Eukaryota > Metazoa > Arthropoda > Arachnida > Araneae > Theridiidae > Parasteatoda > Parasteatoda tepidariorum. The sequence goes on along the minus strand of NC_141757.1, from coordinate 119,786,084 downwards.
AATCTTATCTACGTGAGTATTTTCAGCGTTATTTGGCTGCATATTAAAATGTAATAATATATATATGTACTGAAATTAAATTAATATACAGTATGCATTCCGACAGAAATTAAGAAACAAAAATTGAAAAGCCACAGTACCGTTTTTGTGAAACTTCCGATATCCAAAGCGAAATTAGTTATTCCATTTGAAACATAATCTCCTTAATATATGAACGTCCGGCTGTCACCACTGTGGTGGTTGGTTGTGTCCAGGAGATGAATAGACGAAGTTTACATTTTAATTAGTATTTATTTAAATATTTAATTATAAAGTACAAAGGGGGAAACATGAAAGTTAGAGCAGTGCGTCTACAATGGCGGTTGACAGAGACAGTTACTGATCGTAACTGTTGCGGTTACGATTAAGTTAAGTTCAGTCGCCGCACTTATCTGCTAATTGTCAAGTAACAAAAATTATTGTAAAGCAATCATAATGGCTATGAGCAAAGCCTTCAAGGCTATGCCTAGTTTTACTATATAATACAAATCTAAGTTGGTTTTAAAATATGATCCCCAGTTATTTTTTGAAAGAAAAATTTGTACCAGTCTCCTCTAGGCCCAATGATACGTTAGACACTTCAATACTGGAATCTAGGTATTTACAACTTAGTACAATCAACAGCAATTTATAAATGTAAAGAAACAAAATAAAAGAACACACTTTAATACATATCACAAACATACAATATTCCACTACATGGAAACGGTTTTAGCAGTTGAGTATTACAAAAGACAATCTTTAAACATAAATAACCAAAATAAAAAAAATGACATAACTTTGATATTTACATGAATATACAATAATATTTCAATCCAAAAAATTGCATCAGCTTGAAATGAAAACAAATATGAATTTCATATTTTAAAATTCGCAAGTTTCTGAACTTGAAGATTAATCCTGCAAAAAAAAAAATTTTTTAATTAATGATAATAATTAAAAAAGTGTAAACAGCAATAAACATTCTAAGTTCTTAAATGATATTGAAATTTGGTTGTTTTATCATTAAAAAGATCTTTTAGTAACTAATTAATAATAAAAACTATATAAAATAAAGAAATAATATAAAAAGTATGAATTTTTATTCGTAACCTTTTTTAACTTGAACTCTTAAAATATTTTTAACTAGCCTGAAATTGCATAATGGCAACTATTGTTCTGTCGATATTCCATTTCTGCATCGTTATAAAGGTACCTAAATGTCACTCTTATCGCATTGAACGATCATCATTTATCAAAAGACATCAACAAAAAAAACAAGAAATGATCATTAAAGTATAAAATTGAAAGAAATTTAACATAGTACCCAGTTGTTTCTTGAAATAACTGATAGAATCAGTTTAAGTAAAAAATTCATTTTTATTTTATGTTTAACTTACACATATTTTAATAGAAAATAACCCAGAACTTTTTCGAAAATGTCTTAAGATTAAACTAAATAAAGGCACCCACCTTAATTATAAATAGATCTAGCAGACATTTGAATGCTGAAACATAAACCAGAAATAAGATTGTACGCAAGGGAGGATCATTTTATCTCATTTTTAAATAGTATTTTTTATGTAATACGAAATGTTTTTCTTGTATTTATGTTTGCAATGTTTCTCAGCTTTATTGTAAGAATTCTTCAAATTTAGTACATAACAAAAAATCAAACCTGCAAACATTAAAGCTTCCGATAAAATAAGCTCAGGGTGCATAGCCAAATCTTTCAACAAAAAATAAGTACCTTTTAAGTACTTTTTAAGCACTCAAAAAATATTTTTAAGCACAATATACATTAACAAAATGCAAAATAATTTTCAAAGACTTTAGATGATCATGATAAATTAACTAATTACAGACAAAGAACTCTTTTCTGGATTATATTAGCCACCATAAAAAGATAGGGAGATTTTTCGGTACGATATCAGAGGGCGGAAAATGAAGTCTGAAATTGAGAATATCTTGCAAAATGCAGCAGAGTTGCACATGAAAAGGCAATAATCTCACAGAACCCAGCTCAGTAGACACACACACTGACTCGCAAGTATTTCATCAAACATGTAAAATGATTGGCGCTTTCATACGCTATGGACCGACGGTACGCCGAAATGAATTGTGAAAATGTTGAATAGAACAATGCGAAAAGCAGGCTCTTGAATAATGCATGGCGAAAATCGACATGGTAACGAAAAAAATAAATCCCTTTTTTGTAAAGGGAAAATTAAGCACTTTTTAAAAACACCCAATGAAAAAAGCACCTTAAAGGGCTTTTAAATAACGAAAATCAAAAATAAGCATCTTTAAAAAACGCTATGCACCATGAAGCTAAATTAATATTTTATAATTAGAAATTGATATTTCAAGGTAATACATTGCTTTGAAAAAATTTTTTAAAATATTTTACAAAATTTGAAGTTAGAGAGCACTTTTGTTGAAGGAGCCAACAACGGCCTAGACCAGAAGTAATTGTAGAATGAGCAAGGAAAAAATTAAAAGTCAAAATAAAATACATGGCAATAAAACATAAAAGTTACTTTAATTCTTTAACTTGCCAACTTATTATTTTTATAAAGGCAAAAATATTTTTTCTAAATTCTCTGTTGCCAAAATCTAAATTAGGGAATATTTTAGGTAACATTGGAATGTCACAATAATACTATGATCACATTAAACCGAACTTATTTTCTGAACAAAAAATGTTTTCCTCACCCTAGCATCAAATTTTTTAATAAATCTTAAAAGAAAAAATTCAACATCGTTAAATATTGAAAAATGTACAGTTAACATTTTATAAAATCATGGCCTGTATGCTTTTAAAGTTAAAACAAATATATTAATACATACTAACGTAGATAAAAGACAACCAGTGCACTTGATGTGACGGAATGAAATTTATTTAATTCATGAAAAATTGAGAATTTTACTATGTACACCATAAGAATTGTGTCAGAGGTCATTCATGTATAAAGTAAGTATCTAAGGTTTAATGTTTTGCTTAAATTCCTTGATAAGAAGTAAATTAATTTTATCCTCTTTGAATTGTTTATATATAGTGGAGGTAAAAATAATTCTAAATCAAATTTATCAAGTAGAAAATAAAATGCCTAAGTATGGTTTTTCCTCAACTTTATATCTATGAGAAAAATCTTCCCCTTTTTGCAACAGATTTGGCTAATTAAGTCATTTTATTGAATAATTAGGTAAAGCACAAGAAATTATTTTATTTGAACTTAACCTAACTTAATCAGTAACAAGACACTTTTTTCTATTCAATAATTCTAATATTCATTTAAATAATTTCCAACATAACTAATCGTGAATTGAAAAAATTAGGGGACAATAAAATTAATGGTCATATTGAAAAAAAATAATAACAGGAAATCGTTAATCTTTGCAAATTAAAAACAAGAATAAAGTGAATTGAAAAAATTAGGGGACAATAAAATTAATGGTCATATTGAAAAAAAAAATAACAGGAAATCGTTAATCTTTGCAAATTAAAAACAAGACTTTCCTGAAAAAAATCTTTAAATAAAATTAATAATACTTTTCAAAAAAGAAACATACTAAAGCCTTAATTAAAACCAATTTAGTTAAATTAGCAATTTTTTCTTATTGAACAATGCATGTCAAAACCTTTTGATGTTACGTTCATAGATTCTTTTTTCTTTTTTACACATTTTTACAAATTACATATTTTGTTCAGAGAAAATTCTATTCAGTGAGCTTTTACTGATGTATTTGTAATTAATACATATTCTCTTTTGCTTCTCATATGATTATTTTATTATTTGACATAAAAAAGAAGAAAAAAAAATTTTTTTGTTGAAAGTTTACAAAAAAAAGTATTTGTCTCCAGATATTAGAAACAGTAAACTGCTAATTATCTATAAAATTGAAATGTTTTACAACCATAAAAAAATTAACTTGACAGTCTGTGATAATTATGTATCAAAAGACCTTTAATTTAAAACAATTAATATTGTAGTGTCCATTTAAAAAAAAAATTGTACCTAATAAATTCTGAAATTATTTAATGTTTTCAAAAATACTTCTCTTATTTAAGTCTATTAAAGAGTGAAAAAAATTTTCGATAAAATTTCAATTTCCAATACATATTTAGTTTATTTTTTAAAATGGAGTTATAATTAGGGATAAAACGAATAGTGATTTGGGTGAATAGCCGAATACCTTTTTTTTTAAAAAATTGGCTGAATACCGAACATTGGGCAATCAAAAAGCAAAATTTTTTTTTTAAATTATTAATAAAGATTATTTTTTATACAGAAATTAAAAATAGTAAAGTTGAAAAAAAAAAAAAAAGAAATATCCTCTTAATTCTTAATATAAGGCTTTAATGCCAAAATAATATTTTACGAAAAAAAGATTATTAAAAAAACATTAATTAAGAAAACATTAATGAAAACATAAAGTCTATCAAGAACGCTTTTAAAAATGCAGTAGTTTCATAAAAATACCTATAAAAAATAAAGATTGTAGACAAAACAGAAAAATAAAAATTTATCTTAATTTTTGAAAGAAAATTTTAAAGCTTAACATTTCAGTTTTCCAATTACCATATTTTCAAGAAAAATTAAAGTCTAATGGAAACCCTTTTAATTGCAGCGTCAAAACATCTGTAAAAACATAAGTTTTCTTAAGAAAAAAAAAGGAGGTGGACAGAAATCAAAACAAAAATCAATCTTATTTTTTAAACGAAAAATTTAATGCTGAAAATCTTGATTTAACTTTGTCACATTGCCGTATTTTTTTTAAAAAAGTGACCATAAAAGAATAACATTCATTGGAAACGTACTTTAAAAAATGCTAAAAGAAAAGTTAATAAAAAAACCCAAAGAGAGACATGTAATGACTTCTATGTTACTAGCGATCTGTCTTACCTTACAAGAATAAAATGACAATGAAAGAATAAAGTTCAGTTGAAACGCTCCGTTAACATGCTTTGCTTGAGTTACAACAGAACTATAAAAAAACAGGGGGGGGGAGAGCTCTCAATTTTTAAAAACATAAAGTGTTGAAAAAACGATTAAATTAACTTGCCCAAACCTAATTAATAAAAGAAAAGAAATCAGCATTACCAAATTCATGGTTCACTATAAGCTAATCTAGTCTCAATTCCACAAATTTTGCTGTTCCATGTGTCTTTCAGAGCATTAGCTAAAAAGTTTTACATCTTAACATATATGTATAAAAAGTATTTCTAAAAATGCAAAGTAAAAAAATACGATTTTAGATTATTCTTTATTATATCCATAAGAATTTCCGTTAAAATTTTTTCCAAATAATACTTTGCTGAATATTCAACCAAATATTCAGTCTACCGAATAATCGTAACATCCCTAGTTATAATAACTAAAAGTGTCTTTATATGCCAACATTTCAACTCTTCTTTTAACAATAAGTTACACAATACAAGAATTAATTATAAATTGTAGGTCAACAAAATTAAAGTCATGTATATAAAACAGTGTCTGCACAATCTACCAACTGAACTGCTAATTTAGCAATATAGCACACAATACATAAATTAATACAAATTGTAATGCAACAAAATTGGAGGTTTAATACACAAAATGGTTTTATGTACCACATATCAGAGCTGGCAAGGTTTAGGTCAGAATGGATTAATCCTTGGTTTAAACCGCCCCGTCCAAAACCTATTCACTCAAATTATGTCACAATTTTTAAAAAAATAATGTGAAAAATAAATATTAATTTTTGAACAAGAAACAAAATAAAGACAAGTTTCTGTTTTATTAAAAAAGTTTATTATTATTTTTAATATTGCATTATTTATTCTTATGCAAAAACATAATTTACCAGTATTAAAAGCATATTTATTCATATTTAAGGTATTCACTTTTGTTGTTTAATGAATTGTGGAGCTTCAAATGTTATAAATCTTTTCCTACATTATTACTTTCCTTTAATAAGTTAAAGCAAATTGTATAAAAAGTATCAAATATTTATTACTATATGTAATTATTATGTGTACAATGGTTACACATAGGTATTGAATTTTTACCTTTTACCAATGTTAGGATTTGGACGCTTTAAGACAGTTTGAGTCAGTTTAAGACAGTAAAACCCAAATGCCCTGTCCAAACCAGTTTAGGATGTCCATAACCCCAACCCTGCCACATATAAATAACAAATACAGCAATATTTCATACTTCAAAGCTGTAACACTTACTTTAACACAATTTTATTAATAACTATTCAAACAAAAATCATAACTCACATGTAAGTTTCATTTTTTTAGATTCACTTAATCCATCTGATGACTCTTCATCACTAGTAATTATTCTGAAAAAAAAATTTTGTTTTTAAAACTAATAATTAAAGGGGGAATAAATGACAGGTGACAATTAAAAAGTTCACATACTGTAAGGCAAATGGATCATCATCATCATCCACATACTCTTTAGGTTCTTCCTTTATATCATCTGCATTTTTCACGGGTTTAACTTTGATACTTAAAAAATAAATCAGAAATTCATAGGTTATTTGTGCGAATAAATTATGTCAATAAATATCGCAATAGATATAAAAAATGTAGCAAAATCATTACTAATACTTGTTGAAATGTTTATTATCATTACTAATATGTTGCAATATTTACCTATTCTTACCACTTTACTATCATCATTACAGTGCCCGCCGCTAATAAAATCACCGGATAATAAAATCAGCCGCTTTATAAAATCAAATCGGCAAGAACCGAATCGTTACAATATTAATACATGTTAAAAACATCCTTTAAAATCAATGCCGCCGCTTTTTAAAATCAAAATTTTGATTACATAATAAATCAAAGGTGCAATATTTCAGCTTTTTTTGTTCCTATTTATAAAATTTTATTTTTCGAAGTTGAAAGATTTTTTTAGAAGAAGCAACAGTTACTCACAAACCTGTGAAACAGGTGTGGTTAGCACTTTTCTGCGATATACATAGTGTAAGAGTTAAGGAAAAATGTGGGTGGTAAGCGGCGAGTTCATAGAAATCAATGTTAATTCCTTGACTTGAATGAAGTTTGGAGAAACCTATCTCACTCAACAGGGGGTCGAATTCTTATCTTACTTTTTATTGAATGAACCATAGAAGGGAGAGAAGTTTCTTTTGTTATCTATCTTAACAGAGAACATGAATAGATTTCCAAAAACTGTCTGTGTGCATATTATTTCAGCCGTTTGAGTAAATTATAGTTAGAGCGCATATCATTTTTAAGTTCGTTTGGTGTTAAATTTTATCAGCATGCCGAAAAGGATGGATTTAAGTCTTAAAGATAAATTCGAAGTGTTGCAAAATTATGATAAGTTTCCTAAATGTAGTCAACGTGAAGCTTCAATGGAGATGGGGCTCATAACTGTTTCGAAGAAATGATCAGCAATGAAGAAAATGAAATGTACGAGAATTTTTCACGTTACGTAACTTTTGAAGATAACCTGCAAACATCAGGAGAAAAATCTGATTCTGAAATTGTTACAGACATCAAAAATTGCAAAGTTTTTCCCCATCAAGAAATGGAGGAATCAGACTCAGAAGATGAAATAAACTCATCAGTGCCATCTTCAATGGAAGTCAGAAAAGCACTTAATGTATTGCGGAAAGCTTTAGAACAAAAAAGGAGGAATATCGAAAACTATAAAAACTTCTATAAACTCTCAAATGATGTTGAAAAGTTAATTTTAAATACTGCAACTCAAGCAACCATTGATTGGTTGTGTGCAAACCTTTTGTAAATTTAATCTTTTGTAGGGTTTTACTTTATTAAAATAATTAAATTTGTTAAAATAAATCATTAATGTGGTCATTATTTCAGCTTTTAAAGTGTGTGCATTTAGAATGTATCGTAAAAAAGTTTTCTTTTTTCAAATGTTAAATCGCCTCTTAATAAAATCAGCCGCTTAATAAAACCAAAAGAGCATAAAACGAAAGTGATTTTAATAAACGGCGGGCACTGTACTAATATCTGTGTAACATCATCACATACTAAATTATAAAAATTTAAATAAAAAAGAGAATATATAGTAAAAGACTGTTATAATAAGAAAGTTAATAACAGGAAATGTTCCCATAATGCAATTTTAAGTGCTATAAGGATAATTTTTAGTGCTGAAATGCAATAAAAGATGAAAATATAAAATTAATGAGTTTCACTTCATTTTGAAATGTTTTGAATCAAGTGAAATATTTAAAATTCATTGTCTTTACCTCAAATTCTTGATTGGATAATATAGCTCTGTAATTTGAGTATAACAGTGCTTGAAGAACTGTATGAACTGTTTCATGCTTGCATTAGAATGAATCCATGTATTTCATTACTGTTTGAAAGTAAAATTTTTCTTCATTTAAAATAAATATTGCAATTATTTTAACTGCTTGATAATGTTTCTACCGTGATACGGAACTTACTGACACAAATCTGACACGGGCATAAGTAAAAAGTACTGCTAACTGTAAAAGATTTTTTATTTCAACAACAATAGCAAGTAAATTTAAGTTTACAATTCTATGAAAAGAAAAAAAAAACTATTGATTTATTTTACCTGTAATATAATTTAAATGATATAAAAATAACTGAAAGTAAGACTTTGAGTAATTTTCTTTTCACTTTAAATTGTATGTGTAATTTTTTAGGAATGGAGCAAATAGTCATTTGGCTGAACATTTGATTAAAAAAAAACAATGGAATAGCAATTTTTTTTAAAATAATTAATAAATATTATTTTTATATATAAATAAGTGTCGTCAATATTGAAAAATAATCAAAACTTAGTTGTATTATTGGTATGGGGTTAAGGGAAAAAAACTATAATAGATAATAAAAAATAAAAAAAAATTAAAACAATAAAGATAACAAGAGAATAATACGATGTTAAGATAAATAGAAATATTTAAGATAAATAAAACACTGAATAACAGCTATTAAAAAAACTTAAGTAGAAAAAAGAGAAATAGAAAAATATAACCTTTTAATTCTTAAAAGAAAACCTTATTGCTAAAAATAATATTTTCAGAAAAAAAAGTATCCATAAAAGATATAATCGATCAGAAAAGCTTTAAAAAGTTGTACTATCCTATCATAAGTTGCATTATTATAAAAAGGCTCATAAAGAAAAATTAAATACAAAAGCAAAACAGAAAAAATAAAAAAGCAATTTAAAAAAACTTTTTAAACTAAATGATTAACTTTTCCAATTATCGTATTTTCAAGAAAAGTAAAGAAAAGAAAAACTCTAATAGAATTTTGTAATAGAAACTCTTTTAATTGCAACGTCATAATAAGAACGCTTGATAAAAAAAATGTCTTAAAACAGAAAAAAATTAGATTAAAAAGATAATAAAAAAGCAAAAGAGAAACAGAAACTTTTTCTCAGTTCTGAAATAAAACTTTAATGTTAAGAATCATAGTTTTCTGCACTACCGAAAATCTGTCTTACTATACAGGGGGAAAAAATGACAATGAAAGAAAGAAATCTATAAGATACGTTTCGTTAAAATGCTGAGCTATAATAAACAGAATAAAAAAGTTTTCAATTCTTAAAATAAAAAGCTTGAATAAATGACAAAATTAACTTGCCTAAATATAATTTTAAAAAAATAATAATAATTAATAGTACAAAACTCATGTTTCAGTATAAAGTAATCTAATTTCAAATTTTGCTCTTCCACTTTTCTTTCAGAACATAAATTAACATGTTTCAGAACTTATCAAACATGTGTAAAAACTCTTTCGAATAATGTATAATAAAAAATACGATTTTAGATTAATCATTATTAAATCAATTCAAATTTCCAGCATCAACAACAAAAAACTTTGTCGAAAAATACTCTTACGAAAAGTATTTTACCAAATACTTGACTGAACAGTCGGCCAACCGAATATTCTGTAAAAGTATTGAATACCGAATAGTGGCCCAATTTTTTTCAGTTAATAAGTTTCAACCAGTTTGATAAACAATGCTAGGCAATAATGCGTAATGACTTCATAGTTTCTCATGCACCCTGCATATAAATTTTTTAAATGTTTTCTTAAGTGTTGCATAACATTTAAAATATTTCTGCAACTGCATTTTACAAATTATAATTTTTTAGAATATTTCACTATTAATGAGAGTGAAATTACTTACAAATGAACAGGTTTTTCCGCAGGTTCTTCAGATTCTTTACTTTTAGGTAGAGTAACTTTTTTACGCGGTTTTGGAGGTGGATTATCCACAGGTAAATTTAAAGATGGTACACTGTCTTTTTTCAAACAGGGCCTCCAAGTAGAAACTTCTAAAACATTTAAATATAAAGAACATTAAATATATTATTAATTATAAATATATTAAATGTTAGTAATATCATAATATAAATATATTAAATGTTATTAATATTATAATATATTTCCCTGCGGCAGAATATTCTGTGGGTTTTCAGCTACCTACCTCTCTAGTACTAATATCTTCCTGCAAGATACTTTTAAAAATAAAAAATATACATGTTACTAATTTAAAGTAACAGAAGCGTCAACATTAAAAAAAAAGAAGAAGAAAAGTGATCAGATTACGGATTTTAAAAAAAATGATTCTAATTTGGCATGTAATATTCTTTAAATTCTAATATTATGACCAATATTGTAGTATTTTGTAGGGGAAAAACACAATAATTGTTTCCTGGTTTGCATTTTGTATATCATCACATTAAGAAAACAATTCGTGAGATCCGTGTAACTAACGGAAAAATGAAGATCGACGGCGAAATCATGCAAATCAGACTCTTCAAAAAGGGGTTACTAAATACATGTTTTCATATCGAGATTCAGTTGTTGCAATAAATTAAAAATGTAGGATTTTTAAAACTATGTGGAAATCAATATTAATAATTGCATAAAAAATAAATAGAAAATGTTTGCAGAAAAGAAAACCAAATTGTTTTGCTTCCCAAAGGAAAAATCCTTCTACAGGAACTCAGTGATCTGTGGCAGAATAATCACCTAGTCTTGGAAACTTCCGGGCAGTGGCCCGCGAGAAACTAAAAAAAACATCACAGAAAGGGACCAACTCAAATGGTATAACTCATAGCCATCCCCGGGCAAACATCTACATGTTTTTTTTAAAAAAATTTGCAACTTTAAAACCATGGCGATTGTACACCTTGGCGATTGTACACCTTGGCGATTGTAGTTGGTGTGACAGATCACGATACGGAAATATCCCCCATAATGATTCTTGTAGGAGTATATTTTCAATCATATCAAATTATTTATTTCTTAAGTATTATGAAATAAAAGAGAAAAAAATAAAATAGCCATAAAGAAACAAACACTTATAAATGTACCATAAAATGACATATTAAAAACAAAACACCTATTTTTTTTATTCGTAAAAGGTTTGATAATTATTCTTCATTTGAAGTTTATAAGTTAGATTTATTTACAGATCGTTAGTCTTAAAGCTAGAATCGGCAATAGATACAGCCCCTAACTTGAACAAGATTACACACTCAAGGTAACCATATTGAAGAGTATAGAGTCTGAAGTGGGGTAGAGGTAAGAAATAAAAGAAAATACTTTCTTTCAAAATTGGGGTAAGAAGGGCAAATGCCTTGAAGGATGTGAGCTTGTAAAAGAAAAAGAAAAAAGTGTGATTTATAGCTGTATCAGTCACTTTGATTTAATAATACTCTGAATGATAAAGAAAATTTCAATTCTTAACAAACAGTCATTTTGAAATATAATTTTGGACATTAATAGATATTTTAATTACTTTTTACGTTTTCTTCAAAAGACTTAAAAATATTATAAAAACCTTAAGCCTTACAAAAAGCTTTAACTTAATGTATAATAAAAAAAACTATTACAATTCTGAAAGTAGCACTTCAATATTGATAATGATCAGGAAGTTTTGAGGACATTTGGAACTGGCAAGCAAGAAACTAAAAACACTTAACAGAGAAGGTAAACTTGAAAGGTAAAGTTCAGAACTACCTCAAATTAAATTACTTTTCAATATTCAAGTTAACAATTAGATACAATATTTTTACATTATAATAGAGAGCATGGAGTCTTCCCATTTCTAGCATTCTGCTACTACAATAAAAAAAAAATTCATTATTCAAATATTTTTTATTAATAATTATAGTATGCAATTTTTTTATTCAAATTAGGGAAATACTTAATCAAAATAAAAGAAAAAAGGGTAAATATTTCTGTTTCATTTTTTTAGAATTACTCTTTTAACCTTAATATCAAACATGTGTAGTTGCTTATAAGGACAAGCTCGGGGAGATTTTTCCGAATCATGATCTCCAGCAAAATAATCGCCAAGTCTTAGAGACTTCCAGGCAGTGGCCTGGATGAAACTAAAAAAAAAAAACACAGAAAGGGACCAACTCGAAAGGTATAATTTGTAGGCAAGCATCTATGTTTTTTTCTTTTTTTAAATTTGGCAGTTTAAAATCTATTTGGGCCCCTTGGCGATTGTAGCAGGTGTGACAGATACGGAAATATCCCCACATATATTTTAAAGAAAGTCTTAAATTTACTACTTTTTTCAAGGATCTAACAATTAAAATGTAGAACCACACCTGGGTACATATAATCAGTAGTGCGAAAATGTCTGGAACACACTCTCATACCAGTGGTTACTGGTTTTCCTATTCTTAGAGCTAAAATCCATTTTTTACGTCGCAGAGGGTCTGATGTTTCCGATGGGAAACAGTGAAAGCTTACATCAGCATTTTTAAAACCATAGGTTTTGCACTGAGGCACACAGCAATAGGTTTTATCAAGTTTATCGATATTTTTTCTTTTCACAATTCGCTTGGTCACAACCACGGGGTCTTTCATTTTCTGAATGATATCTCGCATTACTTTCCTTTTTAATGACATTGTAAATTGTTTAAGAGGAGATAATAAGAGAAATATTGAAAATAGATTCTAAACGAAAAATCACATCGATTTGAGGATTCAAAATTATAATTTTAAGCAAGAATCATTTTGATTTATATTGAGTTACAACTTTACAGAAAGTGAAAAATCAAACTTCTGGATTCAATCAATCCAGAGTAGGAAACGAGCTTGATTATAAATTTCCGAGTAAAAATGCGGGAACCTGCAAGTTGTTAGTAAATTAAGAACTTGTTAATAGGTTTTGAGTAACTGTAAAATCAGCTCAAAGCTTACATAGTTAAAATAAAATTTAAATCCGCAAGAGGGCGTTCTTTATAAACTTATATATCGATATTCGCGATCGCAACGCTCGAGTACGCCATCTAGCGGGAGACTGAAAATATCGGACATTAGGGTGGAATTCAACTGCAACATCGACTGTCTTAAGACGGGTGAAATCGTAACTTTCGCAATGCATGATGGGAAATCTCGTAAGTTTCAATTCAACTGAAACACTTACGCTGAAAATGACAAATCGGTCATAAGACGGGTGGTTCGACTGACTTAAGACGCCCTAATCCAATATGGCGTTTGTGTTGTTTTGTTATGATGATCCGTTGGTGATTATTGGCGATCGAAATGGGCTGCAGGTGGCGTAGAGCAGAACTCTTTTCCTATGGCAACACTCCACATGCTTTCCCCATTAGCGTGTGGAAAGTCATAGAGGAAGGAAGTACGTTAGTTTCTCTCTTGATTTTCATATAGATTAAAATCTTTTAACTTGAAAAACTATATGGAACTGAAAACTACATTAAACATAGTTCTAAAGAAAAGTATCATGGAAATTTTAAAAAATATTTTTATTAAATAAAAAGGAAAAATATTAAGAAAGGGGAAAATATCGTAGTACATTCCTATACAACTGAAAAGAGGAGGAGAGGGAAGGGAGAAGGGCTATAGGCATGAAACCGGTCTCTCCCCAGATGGCGTATTCGAGTGTTGCGATCGCCATGAAACAAAACTTTCTTGTTAATTCTTAAATATTATTGATTTAATCCTTCTCATTTATCAGTCTGCACTTGTTATTAGTAATAATATCTACAAAATTTGTTTTAAAAAGATAAAGAAATACGAACCTAACACCTTATTTTTACTCTTATTCCTGTAAACAAAAAAGTATGTTTAATTTTATTTTTCCTGAACTGAAGTAAAACGTAAGAGTTCTATTGTTTAATGTATGCATATTAAAGACTTTTGTATGTAAATTTTATTTGACTATTTTTTATATCTTCATCAAAGTTGTTTGCTGTATGTTTTGAACTAAAGCTATTATCGAATATAAATTTTTCTTAAAAGTGCACGTTTCATACGTAAGTAATTTATTTGGTTACAAAGCGAGTAATCTTACGAAATTGAGTTAAAATTGTATCGATACACATTTTGTTATCATTATTATTGTACAGTTATAAATTATGCTTATTTTTTATTGATATGCTTATGGATAATCAATTTGAGTTCTTAGGTTTATAAAATTTTAAATCCCTTAATGATTCTTGGTTTATAATAATTATTATTCATTTTAATTGTTAATAACTTTTAACTCTTTATCTTTTTAGATTTAACTGTTGCTAGCATTTAATACTTCAAAATGCACTAAATTTTTACATTTTAAACTAAGAATAACTTTTTTCATTGTTTTTTTTAAACTATTTATTTTTGTAGAAAAATTGGTTTTGTATAAAGATATATTTATTGAAATCCTATCATAAAACATGTTTAACAATTTTAGAAATACAATTACTGATTTTTTAAACTTATATGTTCATTAAAAATAAGGGATTATTTCTGTATCATGATTTGTCATGCCAACTACAATTGCTAAAGTCCCAAATAGCTTTTAAACTTGCAAATTTTTGTAAGAAAAAAAACGTGTAGATGTTTGTCCAGGGGTGGCTACGAGTTATACTTTTTATGATGTTTTTGTTTCTCGTGGGCCGCTGCCCAGAAATTGCCGAGACTTGGCAATAAATTACGATCCGAAAATCTCCCAAAAAATATTGGCTGTGTGAACTTATTTTACAGACATAACTGCTGTTTATGGATATAAACTTTACAGAAATTAGGAAGTGAAATGCTTACAAGCTTGGTAATTAATGCTTTTGTGATGGTGTAATAAAAAATTGCCATACACTCTAGCAGAAATTTGTTGGCTTGTTTTAAAACATCCAGGAGTGATTGAAGATCAGGATACAATTATTGCCTGTTTCTGAAGTTGAATAGACCGTCTATTATTGTTAGGTAAGAGTGCTTATAATTAATTCAAATAATTATTTAAATTTTGTAATTAAATCCCAATTAATAAAAACTAATTTCAGATTTGCAATTAGTTTTTATTAGTTAGGATTTATAGGTCTCTTTATTGGGTTATATTAAATGAATAGTATTTGGTTGATGACTTGTTTTATATGTGTATCAAAAATTTTAAAAATACTGTGATCAAATTTTAAATTGCCTTATCACTTATAGTATGCAAAATATAGATATTGTATTCTCAGTTACGAAGAGCATACTAATTTCCATAAATAAGTGCTGTTATGTATGAGTACTTGAAACAAATCTTGGATAATATACCAAAGGCGTTTCTCAACAGATATTTTTTTATACAGATTTCATTATTTATGTTACCAATTGGTAAAATTATAAAATAAAAATAATCTTAATAATTTTTTAATGGTGAATTTTAACTCTAATGCTGAACTCTTAATGTTGAATAATAACATAAAATTTTTAAAAACGAAATACAACGTTAATATTCTAAGCTCAAAATCATGAGAAAATTTAATGAGCACTTTCAGGCGCATTTACTGTTTCATGGTATTTAATTTAAAAGATGAGACTTGAAAATTTTTAACAGAGATATTTCCATATTTTGATAGCTATTCCTCTTTGATTTTACTTGAATAAATTTGGGTTAAGAAATTATCTCTTGTAATTCTGTTGCTAAATGTTTTGTTCTTTCTTTTAAAAAATGACAAGTGGTGAAAACCCTAATTAATATTTAAAATTACTATTAGTATTAATATTTGTAATGAAAATTTCACTAATTGAGAAAAAATGTAAAGTTATATTACGTAAATAAGATTCAGAAGTAGTCTGTCTTTTACTGTTAGGTACATGTTAATAGTAAATTGAAATTTATAATTTTTTAAATTTTTCAGTTCTTGCAGACTAGCATAAAGTAGTTATCAAATATGGTTTTTAAGTCAGTTTGTTTAGATACATAAAATAACTTGTATATAGCACTTAGGCTATCGAAATACATATTTCTCACAAAAAAGATCAATAATATTTAACCGATTTTAAAATCTATTGAGTACTGACCTACTGATTCAAAGTCTATCATAATATGATTAAATCTAAGTTTGACTAACTTCAAAATATCTGTTAAATTCAGTTTTATTCTAAACCAAAAATCAAGTTTAGAAAATAACATAAATTAAGTCAGAGTTAATTAGTTAGAAATTTTACTTTTCTGAATAATGATTAGTAGTATTGAATTATAGTCTTTTTCAATTTTATATCAATATAGTCTTTTTCAATTTTATATCAATATAGTCTTTTTCAATTTTATATTTATTTTCATAGTTATTTTCAATTATTTTTTATTCATTATCTAAAAAGTTAAAGTGGTCTAAAGTTTGTTTTTTATTTAAAAAGAAGCAAGAAGCACTGATAGCAACTTTAGAAATAAACTATAATATGGATTTTACTAAATTAAGTTCCAGCTTTTTTGTTCAATTTATAGTGGTATTCATTTGAGAATAAAGTGCTTTGAATCATGTTAAAAGATAAGTTTTTTTCTTCCAAAAATTATTCCCCTTGAAGTGCATTTCTGCTAAAAGAGGGACAGGTTAACTTAATGTGATAGAAATCGATATATAAAAGGCACAAGATAAATTAAAGCATACTGATAAGCTTATACTCATGAATGTCATTCTTAAGAGTAAGAATTTGTTCAAATAAACAATTTCACACTCAACTAACATATATCTCATATTTACTTTTGGCAAATGTAGGATTCAGTGTTACGATTTAATCTCATTAAAAGTAGCATACGACAATGCATTTATTAAAATATTAATAGTCATTAGCTTCATTGTTTTTCTTTTTTAAAGTGATTAACAACAATTAATTCAAAAGTACACTCAACAACAAACAGCACCGCATAGATAATTGAATTATTATTTGTAATTGAGTTGTATAAAAATATTGTTTTTATACATATAAAATGTGCTATGAGAAATTATTATTCACATGTCTAGCAAACTAGTTAAATATTTTATAAAGCCTTTCTACCTTAGAATAAGCATCAGTAATTTTTGAAGTTAATATTGATATTGTTAATTATTTGAAATATGTTACTTTTCATTTATAAGACTATGCATTAACCAATAGGAAACTAAAAATTAATTCAATGCACAAAATAAAGGTTCTTTTTTATTTATTTTATAAATAAATGTTTTTTCTTTCTCTTTTACTACCATCATTAAATTTATTTATTAAAATTTTTAAACACCTTAGAACTAAAACTATTAATAATAAAAATAACAATTGTTATTAGATATGTGTATGATTTTATTTGAATCTTAATTGTTTTTCTTTCGTTGGATCACATTGAAAATTTCTGCAATCACTATTGTTTTCGTAAACATTTTTCGAATTTATATTTTTATTTTCAAATAAATTTAAAACATCAACGATTAATAAACGGAAACTAATCATGGAGCTTTTAAAGAAGCTTTATTACGCGAGATACGATATATGCTTGTAGCTTTCTTTTCTTGTTTATTCACTGTGCAAAAGAATCTGATTGGACAAAAATATTTTGACGTCACTGCTGATCGTAGGGAGAAACAGGTAACAAAATCCCCGTCTTAAGCCAGGGTACATTTAAGATACGACGCAAGTGTTTCACTTGAATAGCTATTTAAGACGATAGGCGTAACTTCCCGAACTTAAGACCGTCGCATACGTCGAGTGGCGTGTCTTAAGACTGTTTCAGTTGAATCCCAGCCTCCCACAAAGCCATTGGCAGTGACGGACGCTATTTCATTAGCAGCAAATAAGAAGCAAAATTTCCCTAATGAAAAGGTAGAACTTCTTGAAAAAACTAACCAGAACATGCCAAACATTGAAGCAGAACACGCCAAGCATTCGAAAAACAATTTCTAGATAATTTTTACCTTTCTATTGCCAACAACATAACTTTCAATTTCATGATCACTTATGCTGTTACAGATTGTGTGTATTACGGTAAAATAAATTTTTCTGTCTTCAATTCATTACAAATTAAAGTAAAATCAGCAGTGCTTTCGTCATTCCAATGAATAAAGAAGAATTCAGAATGTGCACAGAACTGTATAATATATAGTTATAGAATATTGTTCTTCTTTGTAGAATAGTATATATTTCTGTATCTATATTATTCGTAAAACAACAATAAAGAATCATCCAAACTACTTGAAATAGATTCATTTGTGCTGATTATTAATAAATTTGTATCTCTTTCTTGGTAATTATTTTTTTTTTTTTGTTTTGAAAGAATAATTTCAACTAGAATTCAGCTATTCTGTTTTTAAGCTACATATTCAAATTCATATCGAGATCTTACATTTATAAAATTTTGATGTGTGGTATGTTATCTAAAAGTAATGAAGGGATAATCTATGCATATATTATTTTAAAATAAAATTTTCAAACGAAGAACATTTTATTTGGAATTCTGCGGATTTATACAACAGGTGAGTGTTATGATTTTTATAATAAAAAATTTGCTTGTAAATATTTTTTTTCTTATTTGATGTTAGTTCTCAACAGAATGGATTTTTACGTCTGATTAAGAACTATAAGAATAATAAAAAAAGAAACAATATGAAAGTTTTTATTTCAATGTAAAGAATTCTTAAAATCGCTTTTTATCCTAAGAATTCTTTATTTTCCGTTTTTTAGTTTATAATATATAGATAAAAATTGTTGTCAAAATAATTTTTTTGAAAAATTAAATGGTATAACATTATGTGTTTATGTATACTTCTTGTATATCCTAATGCTTGAAGTAATATGATTCAGAAAAGTATGGAATAAAAATTCGGTACTTACGTATTAACGCCACCGCCGCTACAGATTTGGCGGTTTTTAAGTGCCGCCAATCTACACTTAAAATTTTTTCGACAAATCATAAAATAAAACACTTTATTTAAAATCAAGGTAGTCAGTCAGATTTCGGTGGAAAATTAGCCGATATAGAGTTTAGCATAGATTCAAAACAATCATATCGCCATATGAACTCTGATAAATAAGATTCCAAATGAAATAACATTTCCAAAACGTACGCTTGCCAAGATAAAGTTTCCTGTTGTGGGAATTGGTACGTTTTCGTTTTTTCGGTAAAATATTTCTCTCCTGAAAAAATAAAATTGCATCTTGTATTGTTTTTGGCAAATCCCAAAGACGAATTTTTGTAGCACTAAAAATGGCGACAAAAAAGAATTGTTTTTTTAATTTTTGTTTCTTTAGCATTCTTTATTTTACGTTTCTTAGTTTCTAAATAATGTTTTTTATTGAAACTTGAAATTTTTTGATAAAAATTGTTGTCAAAAAACTTTTTTTACAAAATTAAATTTCATAAAATTATAAGGTTTATGTATACTTTCTGTTCATTTTAATTTTTGAAGTAATATGATTCTTAAAACTATAGAATGTAAAGTTTAATGGGCCTTTCATGTTATATCATTAAATTTAGTAAAACTATTTCTCGGGCATTAGGTTTTAACTCTTATAAGAATATACACATTTTTTTCTGTTAATGTACAAATATTTTTCCGATGTGTTTTGGATATTCCTTCTCTAATAAAAAGAGATACCATTTTGTTTTCGTTTGCATAAGAAAGAATACCAAATATTTTTTCTTTTTTAAATTTAATTAGCCACAATAAAGAAGGAACGTTGCAATGCTACGTGCTACATTAAAGACGTCTCTAGAGTAACTGAATCACTGTTCATATGGAAATCGCAGGTATCCGTCTCATACAACAACGCCCCCTATAGTTCGTTGCGATCGCGAATTGAAATTTGCAGAGATAAATTCTATTAGTGACCAAATGAACTATAGGTGGCGTAGAGCAGAACTCTTTACCTATGGCAACACTTCACATGCTTTCACTATTAGCATGGGGAAGATCATAGAAGAAAGAGGTACGTCAGTTTCTCTCCTGAATTTCAAATGGATTAAAACCTTTCAAGTTAGAAAACTATACGAAACTGAAAGCTACATAGAACGTAGCTCTTAAAAAAAGCATTTTTAAAATTTAAAAAAATATTTGGGACAATTAAATACGAAAAGTATTAAGAAGGGGGAAAATATCGTAGAACATTCCTATACAACTGAAAAGAGGAGGAGAGGAAAAAGGGGTAGGGCCAAAAGCATGGAACCGGTCTTCTCACCGGTCTCGCGTTCTCGCTTTGTAGTGAAAACACTGCTGGTTTACTTTCTCGCTAAAACCTGAAGTTTACGCAATAGTACTGAGTTATACCCTTCGAGTTGGTTCCTTCATTCAAAATTGGCGATCAAAATGGGCTGCAGGTGGTGGCGTAGAACAGAACTCTCTACCTATGGCAAAACTTCACATGCTTTCTCCATTAGCGTGTGGAGAGTCATAGAGGAAGAGAGTACATTAGTTTCTCTCTTGATTTTCATATATAGATTAAAATCTTTTAAGTTAGAAAACTTTATGGAACTGAAAACTACATTGAACATAGTTCTAAAGAAAAGTATCAAGGAAATTTTTAAAAAAATTTTTATTAGATAAAAAGGAAAAATATTAAGAAAAGGGAAATTATCGTAGTACATTCCTATACAACTCAAAAGAGGAGGAGAGCGAAGGGAGAAGGGTCAAAGGCATGAAACCGGTCTCTCCCCAGATGGCGTATTCTAGCGTTGCGATAGCCAATATAAATTTTCTTTGGGTGTCCCCTTCTAACTATCTTTCTATGGAATTCACATAAAATCAAACATGTAACTGCCCTGCTGTCGCTGCAGGCATTCACCTCTTAAACTACCCTACAGAAGAAGATTTATATTCATTTAATGCCCTAGAGATAGCAAAAACTATTCAAGCACACCATGAGATATGATTAAATAGAGGATACGACGCCAACCAACCAACCATGAAACCCAGTGTCAGTTAGGTCATTACCTAACATAACATTCAAAGTAAGAAACGCAAATGAATTTTTATGCGACTTTAGACGGAGAAGTACTAAAGCATGATTTAAGTCAGGTGCCCAGGTACGACCGGTAAGGTTAAGTGACGTTGGCAACAGCTCGCAGCCTGTGAAGATCGTGTGTTTTTTCAAGAGATATTTTGAAAGTCATTTTTTGGAAAATTACTTATTTTTTCCGGATGTTTTGTTAGTATTATTGAATATATGAATTAAGTGCTTTTTACTGATGTTTTGAAGTGAAAATTCCTTTTTTTTTTACTTATAAAATCGACTAGTCATACTACCGATAAGATGACGTCCAGAATCCAACGTGGCAAGTTTTGAGCGACAGTGAAATGTAATGTTTCAGCGACTGACTTAAGTGTCTACGTTAAGTGAGTAGAATATTGATGCTGTGTTTATATTTGAAAAGGTATTTATGGAAATTTATACGAAATTGTGATAAACCAGTGATTGTGTGTAAACTGAGAGTGATTGGCGAAGTTGCCTGAACAAAATTTAACGAGCACAGTCTGGGTGATATCAGGTAGATTTTATTAATATACGATTTGCTTCTGATAGTTGTTTGTTTGGAATTTGATTTACCAGAAAACTTTCCCGTTTATCTAATTTATTCAGTGCCTAAATCTTGGTCTTGACGGTTTTTCAAGCTTGAGCATAGTTATTCTTTCTTAGAGTGTTTACATGTTTTGGACCAGCATTAGGCCTACTGCTATTGATGATCTATTCTTGTGAAATTGGTCATTGAATTGGTTCCTTGGACTTGTGACTGAAAATCAATGTGCAATTAGTATCCATAAAATTGCGTAGCTATACAGTGCAAATGATGAAGTTACATTGTGATTGTTTGCGCTTCTGCTGATTCTACTATATCATTATAATTTATTCTCGTGTTATCATTGACTATTTGTGCTCAACTAATTTCCGCTTCCGGTAGAACAGGAACTAACTCTTTTGGATCTTGATGATCGATAGTTGATCACAGATTTGTTTACAAGGTGTGCGTTTTGAGGCGTCTCCACGTCTTTGCTTACGCTGCTTGATCTGACGTAGAGCCCCTGAATTAGACAGGCCGACTTATCACTCATTTCGGAGAAAAAGCTTTTCCTCCAATAATGAAGAGCTACAAGACCTCAACTGTAAGATAATCAGTGAAGAAAACCTTGCATCGATTAACATTGTTTTTCGGAAACTTTTTTTTCATGCTTATGCAAATTCACTGCAAATTTTATTACCGACTGAAAGTTTTAAATAAAAAAAACGCTGCATGTGCTATCTGCTTATTATATCAATTTTTTTATAAATGATTTTAAAGTAAATTTGGTACTAAATTTTATATTTCAGTTAGATCTGGAATTTTTGAATTTCTTTTCAGATTTTTTTTAACAAAATTAACATGGAAGAAAAACATGTTTTGACCTGAAATATTTTTAAGTATGTTTTTATAATCAAAATAATTAAATTCCTCATGTAAATGTCTGCAATCATGAGAAGCAATAAATTTTGTTTCAAAATCAAGAATTGATTTAAAATTAGTGTTTTTAATTGAGACATTGATTTTTCTTTAAAACATAAAATTTTTATATCGTCATAATTCATAACATTGTATATATAATATATGATATAACATTTTTGTAATAATGTTATGTATCGATTTCATAAGATTTTTAGCCATTATTATATAAATAGAATTAGTAGAATAAATTGAAACTAGAATTAGAGAGGGAGGAGAAGAAACGACGAATGATAAATTTTTAAATAATTTATTTAAATAAGCATCTTATTTCAAATCACATTTTCATAACATTTATTTAAATAAGTAATACATGAATAAGGAATACAATTTTAAAAAATATATCTATATAATATTCATTACTAGATAGAAATAATTTTTATGCATTTTTGGTTCTTTAATAATAAAAACTAAGCAAATGGAGAAAAATGAGTAAATTTATACTTATACCAGATTCAAGCTCATCTAAAATTGATCCAGGTTTTGGACAACCTATTCCTTTCAGTCTTTTTTGAGTAATTTTTACCGAATTTTGAACATTGGAACTTGTTAGAAAAGCAGCAGATCTTAATTTATTGTGACCATCTTTTCTATTCATTTCCTGTTCAGATTCTTCAAAATGAACCCGAAAGAAATAGTTTGAATACGTTTTCTTTTTTCATACTTAAATTAAATCACATTAAGAAAATTTAGAGTTTACAATGCTTAAACATACTGCCATGAAATTTTCTAACAGAGAAACTAATTATTTCAGCAATTTAACACAAGAATTTCAGAGGAAAAAAAAACATTGGTAGATCCAAAAATAGATGAAAGATTGCATATTAAATAGATATCTTATGATAAACGTAAACAAATCGTTTGAACTTTAAGCGATATATTACCATAAATAACTAAAAAACAAACTTTATCTACTACTTTATCTTAGCGAAATAAAAAGGAATGCAATAAAAAACAGGTTAATATTTGTTTTTAACAAAAAGAAATACTTAAAAGTAAATGCAAAACTTGACGATTCTGAAATAAGTTTGGCGAACACTTATTCAGCCAATCTCTTGCCTTTATTTATTAGTTTTATTGTACATAAGCACTTAAAATTGTTAAATAAATCAATAAATATTGTTTAAAAGTCATATTTTAAATAAATATATACTTAATAAATGCAATTTTCAATGAATATTCCTATATTTGTACATAGTTAAAACTGTACAATTCAACTAACCCTGCAAGTTTTTCCCTTATTTTCTTTTTAAAAAAATAGACGAAAACAGACATTTAAAAACAAGTTCCAACAACTTCATATCGTTTGCATGCTACATATATAATTAAAAAAGTATAATAAATTACAAATAGATGAGCATTTACCTCACATAAGCGAGCTCCACTTCCAGGTTGCCAGTTGTATCTTCTGCTAATTATTATCCATTTCTTCGTTCTTTTCACATTTGAAGGAAATCTGAATACACGAAAGCCTTTTTTTTAAACTGTTTGTGCAATTTACTGCCGCATAACCACCCATATCGATAATTTTAGGCATCCAAATAGACTTCAAACTCTCTCGCTAATACTAACATAAAGTTAACCTGCGAACTTGTTTGATCCAACATAGTTGATAGTTCAGCTCTCATAATATAGGAGCCTTAATCTGACGTACTGTGACATCATTGAGACATCAGCTGGACGTGGAGCGAAATTACTACTTTGTTTACTCAACTGTTGTTGCTGCACTGGCACTTGCTGGTCTCCTTCCTGGACGCCGCCACTATTTGCTTCCAGCTCACTTAGATCATTATTTACATCTGCACTTGGGGCGGACCTCTGGGGTGTTGACGACACCTTACGGATCCAGGAAAGTTGCTTTCTAGGAGGGGCTGGTGTCATCCGTTCATCGCACTGATCATCCATAGGTCCTTAAAGGCCCTGATCAAATTGATTAATCAACACAGAGATTGGCTTCGTTTTCATCAAATAAATTTCACTGATGGTTGTCGATGCGCTAATGATTGATTTACAATAACTAACTAGGTGATCTAGTTCTGCCCGATCGACACCACATAGGAGGACAAATATTGGATTCTTTTTTGACAAAAGTTTTCTCGGAGTTGCCTCCTGACAGCAGGGGCCCTCACTTTCTCTGAGTGGATGCGTGGATTCGGCCTTCTTGGTCTTCGGTTTCTTGAATAGCTAGCACTCGAGACGAAGAGTTCGGGATCACTGACGGGTGCCGTTCCATCACTGCCCATAGCAGCCCTGCAGAAAGCTCAAGGAGTTTTCCCCAACGTGGATTCCCGCTATTACCACCAACTGCTTCGCCGACACTTCTCGGTGGGTTTCCCAGCCGATCGACCGTTTCTCTTCGGAGTTCCTTCTTTCTGATCCGACCTTCTTGGGACAAGGGTAACCGCCTGGGTAGGTCATGTCGACATTGGGGAGGGATCCACTCGAACCCTCCTCGGTATCGGACACTGGGGACGAATATGAACCTGCCGCAGATTTATCGGCGATTGACCCGGAATCCATTGACCCTAAGAGGGATTTTATAATTTTATAATACACAAATTTAATTTAGTTCTATTATTTCAAACAAAATTTTAAAAATAACCCCAAGAAACCAGAGAGAAAATGGAGAATATGGCAGGATTTTTCCTCGGTTTAATCACTACACAAAACGTGATAATCAACCAACTAAGGGGAAGAATTTACGAGAAAACTGAGCAACTGAATAAGTTTAAACCTACGTACGCTTCTGTGTTGACCGGAGACCAGGCCCTACAAATGAGTCAAGATGTGAGACCTCGGGAAGAAGAAAGCGGTGAAAAAAAGCATGTATTGCTTGTCCAGCCAACAGATGAGACTCACACATCCGAAGAAACGAAGAGGGCTGTAACAAACACTAATGATCCAATTAAATTGAAAATAGGAGTAAAAAGAATAAACAAGGTAAGGAAGGGCGGAAACGCAATACAGTTAACAAATGACGAAGAAATCAGAAAACTATAGGCTGAAATTGAAACTAGTAAATTGAAAGACAGTTTTACATGCACGAAACCAAAAGAAATAAATCCCAGAGTCATTCTTTACGATGTGCAAGCGATATTGATAAGGATAATCTTCTAGATAAAATAAGAACAAAAATCCAGCCCTCAAAAATTCTGACATGGATATCGGCTTTCCACTGAGAGACGGGGATCATTGGATACTCTCGACTGACCCTGAGTCCTTCCATAGATAGGATAATGTACCTTGGCAAGTTAAATCTCGACTAGAACAGGGTCAAGGTGAGAGAATATATTAAAGTAACACAGTGTTACAACTGTTATAAATTCGGCCTAATAGCAAAATACTGCAAAGATGAAACTATATGTGCAAATTGTTCACAACAGGGCCACAGGACAGAAAATCCAAGTGTGTAAACTGCAAGCAATCCAATACGAAATACAGTCTAAATCTCGGTATAAATTATAGCGCCACTAGCAAAAACTGCCAATCATATCTGTGGGAGAGAGATCAAATCACAAAAGGAATAAATTATGGTTATAATATCAATTATGGTTATAATATCAATTTGAATCATACCAAAATTGCTGATTCTTAATATTCCGTAGATTTCATACTTCAGTAGGTTCACTAAATGAAACTTATTACAATAAATAAAATTTAATAACTTGTTTTCGAAATGATATTAAAATTATTGCAGCTGAAGAAAAACCAAGAAGTGCAGTAATCTTTAGAAAAAACAAAGTTGAAGTTTTCCCGGTCGCTATTGGGAAAGACTTGGTGGTGGCTGAGGTAAAATCAAATCAAATGCATTTTTATTTTACTTCAGTATACTGCTGATTTGACAGCCCCTCTGCATGAGTTACAACACCATATTTCAAGACACCCAAAGGGCAAATTTGTAATCAATGGAGATTTAAACGCTAAAAATACCCTTTGGGGTAATACGAACTATCAAAGAGGAGACCAAATCTTGGATTTTATTTTTCTCATGGAGCTAGGCGTCGCAAATGACCCAAATTCTCTAGCAACTTTTCACTCTACTACTGGGCAAAGCTGGATTGATATAACATTACACACCAATAACATGGATTTGCAAAACTGGAGGGTCATGGATAAAGAAATACATAGTGACCACAGATTGCTTTTGATAGAATTAGAAGTTCAACATCGACCAAGGAGGTGTAGGATCAGCTCTGCAGACATTGACCTTTTCGTATTTTCTGTAAAATTAAAGGAATGGGTTCACAGGGAAGCGGAAAAACTGGACAGGATTGATACCACCTTGAAATTGAACTCTGTAATCGAGGAAACAGCCAAAATCTATTGTTGAGATCAGTCATTCGTCAAAAAAAAATGGGCAAAACTTTCACAAAAAGTTCAAAGTGGTGGTCGATGGACATTTCAGTGTATCGAAGCAGACTAAGAGCTAAGAGAAGACGTTCTCAGAGTGAAACCGATCCCACAACAAGAAAATTGCGTCTGATAGAATTCAAAAGAGAAAGATCAATCTACACAAACAAAATTAGGAAGCAAAAGAAACTTACTTTACGTAACTATCTGGAAAAAAAAGACTGCTTCGGACCGGATTACCATATTGCGAAAAGAACCAACTTGATGACTAATACCTTGCGAAAGCAGAAACGCCATGACGGAACATATACAGAGAGTAATCTGGAAACCATAAAAACCATCCTTAATTATCATTTTGACCAACCACTACCTGAAACTGAAAACAATAACTTAGAGCAACCCTTCACGGATACAGAAATTGCATACGTGGTCAACAATTTAAAAAATAACAAAGCCCCGGGCATTGACGGAATTCCATCGGAGACAAGGAAGGTTATCCACTGTCTTGAACCGGTTTGATTTCAAGGGATTCTCAATAAGTGCGTGGAATTATAGTATTTCCTCACTGTTTGGAAGAGGGCAGGGTTAATTCTTCTTCCAGAGCCGGGGAAAGATCCGTCCTCCCCAGATGGATATAGACCTGTGTCCCTGCTTGCGACGTGGGGAAAGATACTGGATAAGTTGCTCACCAACAGGTTAACGTACTTCCTTGAGTCAAATGGATTAATTCACAAAGACAAGCATGGTTTCAGGAGGAGGAGATCGACAACAACGGGAATAAAATTTCTGGCATATATTATTGATTATACTAGGTCGCAGAAGCACTACACATTGGGGGTCTCCTTTGATATTAAGGGAGCCTTCGATCGTGTAGTGTGGAGCAGCATAGTTAAAGAGCTCGTCAAATTAAATTGAAGTAATACACTAAACAACATGATTAAAAGCTTTCTCAGCAATCGCACAGTCACACACCGATTGGGTGAAGTCCACGATGTTACAAGGAGTGTGCTTAGGACCAATACTGTGGCTCACTGTTGCAAATGTAATTCTTCAGAAGGCAAAAATGGAAAATGAACACGCCATCGCTTTTGCCGATGACTTCTTAGTGGTAGTCACGGGGACCATAGTCGATAGATTGGGTCTCCTGGCTTCTAATATTCTCAACGAATACCAAGCTTGGGCAGACGAGTATGGCTTGACTTTCAGTCCTGGGAAAACTCAGGGAATTGTTTTTCCTAAAGCTAATAAAATCACAAGGAAGCCTACAATCAAACTATCGGGACAAAATGCTCCTGTCGAGCATACGATAAATTACCCTGGGTTCCGACTTAACTGTCAGCTCTCCTGGCTGCCCCATCTCTATAAAATTTATGATAAGATTTCCATATTTCAGTCTGAGCTAAATAGACTATCCTGAGTCGACTGGAGAATTGGCCCAAATACTAGAACATACATATATCAAACAGCTATCCTGAAAATTATTACCTACGGAGCAGAAATATGGTTTAATAATCAAGTCAGAACCATTAACAGAGTAAAAAAAATAGAAAGAATCCCTTTACTTAATCTTACCAAAGCTTACAGAACGACCTATGCAACGGCCCTTTAGGCGCTGGTCGGGACAATTCCACTGGCCCTCATTGTTCAATCCGAAACATAATTAGCAGAAATCTATCTTCACGAGGAATCGATCAGAAATCAGCAGGAATTACCATCTAGACATCTCGCAGCTTATAGATCAATCCCTTACAACTTAGATCTACCTTCAGATGATTATATTGAAATTTACACAGATGGTACCCGGCTAGTCCACGAAAATGAATTCAGGGTGGGCTGCGCGTTCACCATCTACGCAGAGGGTCGCCGTGTCGAAAACTATAGCTACAGGTTACAAAATCACTCAACAGTTTATAAAGTAGAACTATGGGCTATTCTCCAGGCGATTCATTGGATAAGAAATAATAATATTAACTCAATCATACACATTTTTTCGGATTCCCTATCTGGCCTTCGATCTCTAAACAGGACTGATGAAAGAGATTACTTAACGAAGATGATCAAGGACAATTACAAAACAAATATTACTTTTCATTGTATTAAGGCCCATGTTGGGCACAGGGGCAGCGAGGAGGCTGATAGCCTGGCCAAATTTGCATGCAGGAAAACTAAAATAGATCTTGAAGATTACCCATCCAAAACTTTAATTAGATTATCATACTTAAAACAAAATTCATCAATTTGGCAAAATAGGTGGGATGACCCAGAAAATCAAGGGCAACATACTTATGAATTAATACCAACAGTAAATCGTAAAAGGCAATATTCAAATTTCTACCTTAACCAATTCTTCACCAACCACTGAATTCAGGGTGATTATCAACTTAAATTTCACCTAAAGTCAGAAATTTGCAGAACATGCCATGTATTTGAAGACCTCAACCATATACTTCTGGCCTGTCCAGACTTTGAAAACATTAGAAATACTTTTTCTCCAAAAAATTTGGCATTTCCATCCATCAAGTAACACTGGAAAATTCAAAGAATTAGGGATGGCATAGAGAAAATCATTAAACAACATTTTGGTGCAAATACTCCGAACCTGTGATTTGCTTACATTGCACTCTTTTTCCTTGGAAAACTCTTTCATTTGTACATACACATTTTTCTTGTGGTTACTCATCTATACATAGACATTTTTATAAACTTCTGCTTAAGATTAAATTGTGGGATATCATCTATCCATCTGTAACCACTCATTTTTTTTGTTTCGTGTAAGACGCTACTTTACATCTGTTTTTTCGCTTGTTGAGTTTCTTCTTTTCATCTGTTTTTATCATTGTCATTTCATGTTTTTCACCTGTTGCTAAATTGTCTGTTTGTATAGTTTGCTTTTCTTAAATAAATTCTTTACGAACTTCCGGCCTGAAGCGGGGGACAGGTGCTGCTCTGACAGGTGCTGCATCCAGATCTAGTTAGATCTTTAATTAAGAATTGATACAGATAAAAATTATTTTTTAATAAAATTTCCCGTGCATCATTCTTAGCGGGGTCCTACGCCCAAATCACAGGCCTACCATCTTCTCTTGTGTTGCCATTTCATCGTTACCAAGCTTCTTCCAATAAGAGTCACTTTTCTTACTGATGCAGTAACGAGCGTGCACCGAGTTACCAGTGGTACCTGTATGACCCCTATGGGAGCGGGACAGGGTTAAGCTTTGTTTATTCTACCATTACTTTTACGCCATTAATATTTCGTTTTAGACACCATTCCAAATGTTGGTAAAATCCAATAACTTTTAAAATAATGTATGGTACGCTTTTTTATTCCTTCATATTGGTATCGCTTTTAAAAATTCACTCGGCCTAAAAAAAGGCCAATATTGTAAACATTGATATTCTAGCAGTTTTAATTTTATTTAAACTTTTCACGGGTCCTTTTCTACGAATCCGCAACATTTTCTACGAATCCCCAACAACTTCGATTACATTTTCTTAATGTCCTCTTTGTTTTCCTTCTTTTTTCAAAGAAAAACTCCAATAAATTAAATGTTTATAATTACTGTTCTTGTCAAAATATTTTAAAACGTGAAGAAATCTTTAACTATCTTCACTAAATTGCACGCAACGTTTTTGAGTTCCGACTCCTTATGCTCACAAAAATTCAACAATATATAATTCAAACCAGAACCCGTTTCGAATATATGTTTTAATACCTAACCGAAATTTATTTTTTTGGAGCTCTCTCTAATTATGTATAATATTTTAACAGCATTTAATTCGATTCTGTGTTTCTTTTTTTTATACATTATTTAACGTATAATTCTTAAATTTTTAATTCATTTATAAATGTGGTTTTCTTAAATTCTATCTCTCTTGGACTCCAATCATCTTACTACTTAATGAAGCGCAGTCATTACACATGTATACACATTATATACTAGAGGACTCTGACTCTGCCCCCTGCTCGCTGCCGCTCGCCAACCCCCGATAATTGCTATACAAATACATTTTTGTTCGCGTCGCAAAAAAAATTAAAGTCGTTTTCCTGGAGATTAGCTGGCAATTTTTCTGCACCAACATCATATAGAGAGAATATGATAGGATTATAAAATGTCAGAGGTTTTTATTATCAGCATTATAAACTTATATAAAACAATTTTAATCCAAACAA
This sequence comes from Parasteatoda tepidariorum, assembly GCF_982258835.1. Taxonomy (NCBI): domain Eukaryota; kingdom Metazoa; phylum Arthropoda; class Arachnida; order Araneae; family Theridiidae; genus Parasteatoda; species Parasteatoda tepidariorum. Next base: position 119,754,845 of record NC_141757.1, on the reverse strand, counting down.
TATCATAAATTTATATAAAGCGAGGAAGCAATATTATTTAGCACATTATTATAGGGCATTAGCTGGAGATTAATCTCCGTATCCGAAGCACGCGTGGCAGAGCCTAACTCGGGTAGATTATATTTGAGTGTGCCCCTTGATTCTCGCCAAGTTGTGATTACGATTGATCATCAAGCTGGGCGATGTTGAAATCCAATCGTGATTCTGATTGGTTTAGATTTCAGCATTATTTTTAAATGTTCAACGGTATATGCAATTTCAGAGGTCCGTTAGTTCTACGTTGGATACCGGCTGGTAAGGTTACTTTTGCTTCTGGTCAATAAGATCGAAGGTATGTGGGCAGTCATAAAAAGGGACTTTAGAAAAAAATGTCATCGCCAGTCCGGTACCACAGACGCCATTTTCGATTCGTATTTCGCCGAATTTATGTGGCGATGGAGGTACACAGATTCTATTCATGATAAATTTAGGCAGTATTTAACTGCTATTAGAGAATTCGGCGCACCTAAATCTGAGAATATTCAAGCTTAACGAAGAAGTGAATTGTTTTTTTTTTTACCTTTCTTTCTGTGCTTACTCCATTAATTTTTGTTTCGATTCAAAATGCATTTATTGGGTTTATTAATTTTGCTCATATCGGGCTCATTGCAATTTTATAAAGTTTTGGCCAATGTTTTATTGAAATTTTCCAATGTTTTATTGAAATATCAATATATTTTCGCTGTCGTTCCTGTTATCACGGTGTTCAGCGCAAACAGGAATGGCGCCAAGCATAAGTCACCAATTTCGCAAAGGGGCATCCTCAAGTATAATTTTACCCCTAACTCAAATCATTGTTGATCTTATAGGATGCCGGACCCTCCCTATGGTGCTTCATCTCCTCCCCCCCCCCAGTAATTTAAATTTTAAACTGAAAACAAATAAGCCCTAATGAAAAAAACTTTAAAATATGGCAAACAAATTAAAACATGTAATATTAATAAGTTGATGCTGAGCAATTGATGATGGTGAGAGTCAAAAACCATTGCAAGTAATTGTCCAATTAACTACAATACTGTCAGCTGACAAAATATTTTAGTTTCCATCAGACAAAAATCAAATTATATAATAAAACATATGTAACTGAAAATCGACAAATTAAATTAAGCAATTTAATTTTTTTGTCATATTGAATACTAATAAAAAAACAAATGTAAAATGAAATAATTATGTTATCAATGATCAATAAACATTTTTGTCTGAATTGTTATAAAAAAAATAAGGTGAAAACGATAAAATAAAAAATGATTTACAATAGATCTCTGAGTATTCACAAAACCGAGCTATGTACATTTTACATTGATTTTTCCTTTCACATCATTTTGAGTACCAATGATTTATTTGCACATGCATTATTTAAGAAATATGTCAAACAAATATGAACTGTTAATTAATATTTCTGGCTGCACGATTTTTTTGAAAGTAAGTAAAAAACAATTAAAAATAAGGAAAAACGATGATAAAATTGAAAAATATTTACAAAACCTCTTTATATACAACATTTTTTATCAATTTCTTTTCCATATTATTCGTTTTCATTTCAACGTCTTGACTCTTCAACGTTTCTTCGTCGCACATTCCACTGTCGCGTATTGATAGCACTACGATTATTTTCCCGGTAATTTTGTGCAGCTAAATTGTGTTCAGCTGTATGTCCCTGTTGATATCGCCTAAGATATTCACGGTGATCCATTTTTTATAAAAGATATAAGTATTTTAAAGTAAACTCTGTTCAATATATTTCACACATTCAATGGAAAATAAAAATCGCAACAAGATTTAGCTGGTAAGTTTAGTTCTAACATTTCTGCAGACAGCATTATTAAAAATTATTACCTTTTCACACACATGCGTTCTCAATTTTGATTGGCCGTTTTGTGCATTACTAACCAGAAGTCTTCTGTGATTGGCTATATGTTATCATTCCACTCTCTTCTTATATTATATAAAGATATATATGTACACTGGTAAAATAAATTAAGAGAATTTGCATCTTTTATCGAATTTCATGAAAAAAACTGAACTGAATGTAAAACCACTGCTTCTAGATAAAATTGCAAATCTAGTGCATGAAATACGTAAGTGTACACGTGTGTATAGGCGGAGCCAGTAGAGAAACAGGCTTTAAAAGTGCGCGTAAGTTAAGATGCATTTTGTTCGCTAGCACACCTCGGCGAATTTCTTGAGTTTATTTTGCATCAATAGGTTAAATTCAAATTGTAACAGTAAAAATGAGTTAACCACCAACGTTTAGATGATGGAATGAGGAGGCTAATTGCGGGGAGGCTAGAAGCAGGCCAATCTCAGGTCCAGATTTGTAGAGAGTTAAATTTAACGCCCAGCGTCGTGTGTAACTTATGGAAACAGTTTCAGAATCCATCGAGAGAAAGCCTGGCAAGGACATCGGACAACCGTGATGGCCAGAGAAGATCGCCATTTGCACATTATGGCCAGACGTAACAGAGGGGCTACAGCTTTTCAGCTCTCTCGTGACTTGCATACAGCCACAGGAACCCGTGTGTCAAGGGTGACTGTTTCCAAACGACAATAGCGATGAGGTAATGGTGCCCTACGTTCGCTAGTTCAGGGATGCAGTTGCCCCTGAGTTCATTTTAATGAACGATAACGCTAGACCACATAGAGCTCTTCTGGTCAACGGATTTCTAGAGAGTGAGGATATTCGTTGGATGGATTGGCCTATCAGATCTTTAGACTTCAATCCGATAGAGCATATCTGGGACGCTCTGGGGAGGGTATTTGCAACCCGCTACAACCCTCCAAGAACCCTCCAAGGAAGGAAAACAGCGTTGCTGAACGCAGTGGCCCCCATCCCCCCTAAGCTCTTGGCCGCTTTCACCCCCCTCCCCCAAAAGAAAAAAATTTACTAACTTCCCCCTTCCATGTTAGCTTGTTCGAAATGGTGCTACTTTGCTTGCATTGCCAGTTGCTTCTTTTATTCAGGTACTTAAAAAAAAAATTCTCTCGTCTAAATTCCCCCCCCCAAAACTATTCGTTTTATTTAGTGTAAAAATTCCCCCCCCCCCAAAACTATTCGTTTTATTTAGTGTAAAAATTCCCCCCAAGCTTTAAGTGGGCGCATCGTGAGCCCACCTTCCCCCCTGATGGGGGCCCCTGGCTGGACGAGTGGGACCACTTGCCATAGGAAATGATAAACTGCCTTATTTCAAGTATGAAATCACGCTACAAGGTCTGTAAGAGGGGACCATACCCCCCATTAACCCTTTTTGCTTTGTTGTTGTTTATTCTGCAACCTGCGTGTAAGGTCTTGTCCCGAGGATCCAGGGTTTATATATATTTTAATATATATTCTACGATAATAAATAAAATATACATTAATATGTTAAGTAAGTTACGATATTATAGCGTAAATAAAATATTCCCTTTGTCATTATTTTCTTTTCTCTAAGTGCGAAAAATAGCTTTACAATTAAGAAATTGTTGCTCATATACAGAACGTATAAATGGCCCCATGTCACTTCTAATGTTAACCTATAAATTCCATACTTGACCAGATATTATACTGTAATATACTACACTACCCTACCATAGGAAATGATTTTAAACAAATTAAGGGGTCTACAATGTGGCATAATATGGTTCCAAAAAAAAGAAAAAAAAGAAGAAAAATACGGGAAGTTACTTAAAGCTTGCTACAATTCAGAATGTCAAGCGCGGTGTGGCCGTTGGGGCTAATTGATATAAAGCAAGAAATTGCCTGCCCCCAGCATCCAGGGTTCAAGCCCCGGTCATGGAGAATATTTGTAAATTATGTTTAATAAAAAGTTAGTTTACTTTATTTATTTTACGACATTATAACTTAAATAAAATATTCCTTTTCTTAAAATTATTATTTTTATTTTTTCTTAGTGCGAAAAATAGTGCTAAAATTAAGGAATTATTGCTCTCATACTGTAGAAATACATGTTATTGAACCACCGATAGATGGCGGAGTTTATCATTAGATTGTAACCGTAACTGCAAACAAAGATTTTGTAAAAAGCAAGAACATCTACATTGTAGTGTAGTAGTAGCATTGTCTACCATTGTACCGTATTAATCATGTTAACTATTTAAATATATTTTTGTTACTTACCCCTTGGTAATTATTGAGTAGTTTTCTTGTGTCATCAAGAAAACGAGAGAAAAGGATATATTCACTAATAATAGTAATAAATCTTCGGTGTATTTACCCTATTAGAATTGCTTTAAGTTGAAAAGCGAAACATACTGTACATATAAATGGCCCCATATATCTCCCTAATATTAACCTATAATTTTCAACCTGATGTTGATTTGTGTAGATTTCCATTAAATGGATTTCAAAATTCCATTTTTTTTAAAAAATATCGTTTGGAACCTTCCTTCACTATATATATGAAATCATCATGTGGTCATACGAATCATCATGTATTTGAATCATGATTATAAAATGAAATCATCATGTTCATATGCGTTTTAGATTTCCCCTCACAAAAACCTACATTTTAAATGAAGAAAAATCGAAAATCCTAGGTAAACTTTAAAAAAGAAAGATTTTAAATTTAAAATATTGAATTCTTAATTTTTATTCTATATAGAGAAATATTCCATTTTTATTCCTTATAGAGTAATTTATAGTCCTCTTCTGCTAAACACGTCAATTGTTCAAAATTTAAACAGAAATAACAGAGAAATATTCCATTAAAAAAGCATGGTGATTTAAATAACTAAATAAATAATAAAATAAAATTTAAAAAAATTAATAAATGAAGTAAATAAATCCAACTATATAAATAAGTCTAATGTTAGTTTCGCAGTTTTCCATTGTTGTCGCTATGCTTGGCTACAAATCCCATGGTAAGATCAACTTTTCTTTCATTTATTTCTCTATTTTTTGGTTGCCATCAGCATAGAACTAATTAAAGTCATAAAGGTATTATTTTACTGTAAAATATTTTTGCATGCCTAATTTAAGGGTATTTACTTGTGATATTTATTTTCCTTATTATATTCTGCTATTATTCGCGATCGCAACCCTCGAGTACGCCGTCTAGCGGGAGCTTGTAAATATCAGACATTCATTTATCACGTTTTCATTTAGTTCCATCCAAATCATTGACAAAATCAGACGCCATTTTTAGCAGCAAATAAGAAACAAAATTTCTCTAAGGAAAAGGCCGAAGAACTTGAAAAAAATCTCCAGAATATTAGTAAATCTTTCAGGACCAGAACACGCCAAACATTTGAAGAAAAATTCCTCAATAATTTTTAATTTCTATTATCAACAAACTTGCAACTGATGACTTCCGATTTCGGATACTGTTACAGATGTGTGTATTAAGGTAAAATGCATTTCTTCTGTCTTCAATTCATTACGATTTAAAGTGAAGTCAACATTGCTTTCGTCATTCCAGTGAATAAATATGAATTCAGAACATACAGACTTGTAATAGTTATATCATATTCTTCTTCGTTTTTGTAATAGTATATATTTCTGTATCCATATAATTCGGAAAACAACAATAAAAAATTATCCAAGTTACTTGAAATAGTGCCATTTGTGCTGATTCTTAATTAATTTTAATCGTTTTCTTGGTAAGTATTTTTTAGTTTTGAAAGAATAAGTTCAACTGGAATTCAGCTATTCTGTTTTTAGCTACATATTCAAATTCATATTAATTATAAAATTTTGCTGTGTAGTATGTTATCTAAAAGTAATGAAGGGATAAACTATGTATCTATTATTTGAGAATAAAGTTTTCAAACAAGGAACTTATCATTTTGGAATTCTCCGGGAATTATAAATCAGGTAAGTGCAGTGATTTTTACAATAAAAAATTTGCTTGTAAATATTTTTTTTTCATTTGATGATGGTTCTCTACAGAATGGTTTTTTACTTCTGATTAAGAACTATAAGAATAATAAAAAAAGAAACAATATGAAAGTTTTTATTTCAATGTAAAGAATTCTTAAAATCGTTTTTTTATCCTAAGAATTCTTTATTTTCCGTTTTTTAGTTTATAATTTTTTGATAAAAATTGTTTTCAAAATACTTTTTTTGAAAAATTAAATGGTATAACATTATGTGTTTATGTATACTTCTTATATATCCTAATGCTTGAAGTAATATGATTCAGAAAAGTATGGAATAAAAATTCGGTACTTACGTATTAACGCCACCGCCGCTACAGATTTGGCGGTTTTTAAGTGCCGCCAATCTACACTTAAAATTTTTTCGACAAATCATAAAATAAAACACTTTATTTAAAATCAAAGTAGTCAGTCAGATTTCGGTGGAAAATTAGCCGATATAGAGTTTAGCATAGATTCAAAACAATCATATCGCCATATGAACTCTGATGAATAAGATTCCAAATGAAATAACATTTCCAAAACGTACGTTTACCAAGATAAAGTTTCATGTTGTGGGAATTGGTACGTTTTCGTTTTTTCGGTAAAATATTTCCCTCCTGAAAAAATAAAATTGCATCTTGTATTGTTTTTGGCAAATCCCAAAGACGAATTTTCGTAGCACTAAAAATGGCGACAAAAAAGAATTGTTTTTTTGTTTTTGTTTCGTCAGCATTCTTTATTTTACGTTTCTTAGTTTCTAAATAATGATTTTTATTGAAGCTTGAAATTTTTTGATAAAAATTGTTGTCAAAAAAATTTGTTTACAAAATTAAATTTCATAAAATTATGAGGCTTATGTATACTTTTTGTTCATTTTAATTTTTGAAGTAATATGATTTTTAAAACTATAGAATGTAAAGTTTAAATGGGCCTTTCATGTTATATCATTAAATTTAGTAATACTATTTCTCGGGCATTAGGTTTTAACTCTTATAAGAATATACATATTTTTTTCTGTTAATGTACAAATATTTTTCCGATGTGTTTTGGATATTCCTTCTCTAATAAAAAGAGATACCATTTTGTTTTCGTTTGCATAAGAAAGAATATCAAGCATTTTTCTTTTTTAAATTTAATTAGCCACAATAAAGAAGGAACGCTGCAATGCTACGTGCTACATTAACGACGTCTCTAGAGTAACTGAATGACTGTTCATATAGAAATCGCAGGTATTAGTCTCATACAACAACGCCCCCTATAGTCAGTGGCGTAGCTACCTAGGGGCAAGGCGGGGCAGTGCCCCGGGGCCCTCAAGCTCAGGGGGCCCTCGAATCCTTACCAGAAATCTCAATCGAACTGAACTTTTGGAAATTTTTCCCATTTTCAAAATAAATATGACAGGTTTCAATCCCAATTTAATCATGACAACTCAGTTGAGAGAAATTTAAAAGTTATGCCTAGGGAATTCCCCAAAATTCCTTCTGTAGGTTGGCAGTGTTGTCAATTTGACGGATAGTGATATGTGCGTTTTATTGTGAATTCGAGTTAAGATTTTTTTTTCGAGAACGGTTAAAAAATTAATGCTGTATCAGGAGCAAGTAAGCTAATGTCAATAAACTTTTTTGTTCTGGTCGTTGTTGTTGTTGTTGTTAATTTACGTCGCACTAGAGCTGCACAATGAGCTTTGGCGACGCTCTGGGAAACATCCCGGGGGATGATCCGAAGACATGTCATCCCAATTTTGATCCTCTGCAGAGGAGATGGCACCACCGCTTTGGTAGCCCGACGACCTGCGCACGATGTCGAGCACTTTACGGTAGCACAGTTTAACGAGGACCAATACCGCACACCCTCGGTCCCTACGCAGACTGATCCAAGTGGTCATCCACCCGCAGACTGACCGTAGCCAGTGACGCTTGACTTCGGTGATCTGCTGGGAACCGTGTCTTAACGATCAGGCCACTGCGGGATGTACTGGTCAATATAGTGGTTCAATTTTATTTGATTTTAGCACTCATATTGATGTCCATTAAGTCAATAAATCGTGTCAAATCTATAGATTTTGGCTACAGCTCATTGTATAACGCGAAATATCGGGAAAAGTCACCTACTGAAGAAGATTCGACAATTATTGCAGTTGGAGATACCTCCGCCGCCGATCATGTGAACGTGGATGATGTTTGCATGACACATAAGAGCGGAAGGTTAGGAGGAACCACAGACCTCTACATTTTTCGAAAATGTGTACGACAAATCTTCTTATGACTTGGGAAACTTCACGAACAAGATATTAAGTGATAACGAAAAACGTCAAATTCTTGATATGGGGCCTTTACAGCCTTCAGGACCTTCTCCAACAGACCATGGGTGAAAGCCATTATATAGCAAGACGGAAAAGAGAAAAACCTGGTACGTAAAACATTTCATTCCAGCATTTTTTTCGAAAAAAATGAAATATCTGTAACTATCAAGATTTATTTTATAATTCAGGCATATATATAAAACTACTTCTTTTCCAAGATAAAGTAGATATTGTTGAAAAATTTGAAAAAAGAATAAGTAAACTCCTCCCCAAAACTAGCTATAACTGAAATGGTTTTACTACCAGCCCTTCCTCTTTTCCGTCTCGCTTTCACCCCTGCAACAGACATCAACCAGAACAATAGGTGTTTTTCAAAATAGTACTACGTTTCGTGTTCTGAATCTGGGCCAGTTAATCGTTTTTGGTTGTGTTATTCCAAAATACTAGACGCTGCCTATTGTCAACCCTGCTGGTTATTTGCTTCACAAAGGAGTAATGTTTGGTGTACTGGAATTCGAGATTGGAAGCATTTATCAGAAAGAATTAAACAACACAGTTGTTCGAGTGGCCATTCGGAAGCATGTGCTGTGTATGAATTTTGGAGAAAAAAAACGATACTAATACTATCGTCAAGGAACTTGAAAATGAAATTCGCATAGAAGCATCATTTTGGAAAATGGTTCTTCAAAGGTTATTCGATATCATACTTACCCTAGCAGAGAGTTCTTTGGCTTTGAGAGGACATCAAGAAGACTTAAGTCAGAAAGGATACCATGGAAATTTTCTGTCCTTTGTAGAGCTTGTCGCCCGATATGATCACATTTTGCGGCAAGTTTAGGATATGCCCAAAGGTAATAATAATTATTTCTAAGTTTTTTTTATCGTTTTATTTTGTTTATAATTATTAACTGTTTAATATCAGGACTTCTTTGAAATTGTGTTTTTTTATGTTTTTAGGATCTACAAGATATCTGAGTGCAACAATTCAAAATGAAATGATTGAGAGCTTGGGGACCAAACTCGAAACCCATCTACTAGAACAAATTAGAGCGTCACCGTTTTTTGCCATCATAATGGATCCGACACAGGACATATCGAAGGTAGATCAGCTAAGCATTATTGTGAGGTATGCAATAATAATCAGATCGTAAAATGAACAGCAAATTGATATAGAAGTAAAAGAAGTGTTTCTAGGCTTTTATGCAGCCATCAAACATGGCGCCGTAGATTTAGTCAACCAAGTGACAACATTATTTATCGACAAAAATATTGATTTAAAAAAATTTGTGGGGCAAGGCTATGATGGAGCCAGTGTGATGAGTGGTGTGTATAATGGTGTACAAAAACATACTAAAGATATCCAGCCTAACGCAGAGTACGTACATTGTGCCATTCATAATTTAAATTTGGTGATAAATGATGCCGTTAGCAGTTGTGTGGAAATACAGATTTTTTTCACAACGTTGCAAGATTTGTATAACTTTTTCGGAAACAGCATCAAACGTTGGGATCTACTGTTAAAATTACTGGCGAATCGGACACCACTCTAAGAAAACTAAATCCGACTAGATGGTTCAGTAGGGTCAATATGATATCTGCAATAAAACTTCGTTATTTTGATATTATCAAAGCATTATCAGAAATAGTTATAAAGAGTCCTAATAAAGATGAGCGTAGTGAAGCAGAGAGTATTAAAACAAAAATGCTAAATTTCGAGTTCGTGTTGCTTTGCGAATTCATGCACAGTGTATTGAACGACATCAATTATGCATCCAAAACTTTACAAAAATGCGACATCAATTTGGGCGAGGCGAGTAAAGTTTTTGCAGAGACCAAAGCAAAGTTGCAAATTTATAGAAATAATTTCGAATTATTCAAGTGCAAAGCCAGTGAAACTGCAAGAAAATATGGTATTGATACCCATTTTCAAGAAAAAAGGCAAAGAAAATTTAAAAAACATTTTGATGAATTAGCTGCTGATCACCGATTTCCAAACCGAGAAAAAATATTTAAAATTTGGATTTTCAATAATGTACTAGACACAGTAATATCTCAATTAGATACACGTTTTATTGTTATGAGTGCAGTCTGTCATATATTCGATTTTCTAACACCAACATTTTTATTACACGTTGATGAAGCAGCTGTATTACAAAAGTGTGACGAATTCCAAAGAAAATATTAAGATATAATAGGCCCTAGTTTTTCACTTCAATTTATTAATATTTACCACCTGTTTTTACCTCAACTAACTCAAGCATGGACTGTTCGCCAATTATGTAAGGAAATAATGAGCAAATATGGAGTGCTAGAATGCGGCCTCACGGAAGTATTTACAGCAATGTTATTATTCTTTACAATTCCTGTCACTTCTGCAGCAGCTGAAAGGTCATTTAGCAAATTAAAAATAATAAAAAATTATTTAAGAAATAATATGGGCCAAACTCGACTCCGACATTTATCGCTAATAGCAATTGAAAACAAAACCGCATCAAGCCTGGATTTAAACGAAGTCATTGATACTTTTGCAAAAACTAAGGCTAGGAAAAAAATATAATTGTTATTTAGTCAGTTGGTAGGCCCGACCTTTATATAATAAACCCTTGAATCTTCTCCATTTCGCTTTATTAGCCAAACCTACATCAAGTATTAATTGTAATATATGTTGTTACTGTTTAATATTTTTATTACCTGCCCTGCAGTGCACAAAAAAGAGCTTAAGTAGCTTAGCATTTTTAAAGTATTTGTATATTTCATATTTTTATTTGATAAAACCTAATCAGTTTACATAGCAGAGGGGCCCCATTTTTAATTTGCCCCAGGGCCCTTGGTTACCTAGCTACGCCACTGCCTATAGTTCGTTGCGATCGCGAATTATGTTTTTGATTTCTAAATTAAGAGTTTGAAGCTAAAAGAGTAAAACTTAACTATCAGCTTCATACACAATATGATGCATGCACTAATTGTATTTAAGATTACAGCCAGTTTGGTAAGCGAAAATATTAAATTACATTATGTGAACTCACTGAATTTGTGATAATAATCTACCTTTAATTGATATGTTAGTAAAAAAAATTATTGCTAAATAAAATTACTTAAGATTACCAATAGACCTTAGTAGAATTTTAATAGAATCATAAAATACAAAATAAATAAGTAAAATAAATTAAAAAATTAATAAATAAAATAAAAGATAAATAAAATAAAATAAAATAAAATAAAATAAAATAAAATAAAATAAAATAAAATAAACTTTATGTAGCATATTATTTACGAATCTCCGAAATCAACTCTAAAACAAAACAAAAGAGTTCAAAGAACAATCATTTGTTTTCACCTAAGAAAACGATAGTTTCGTTCAAGGGGACAAACGACTCAACAATAATCACCATCATCAACTAACTTTAACCGCGTAAGATGGAGAAGTGAAAATCATTTTTTCCATTTACACGCCTTGTGCCAGACGTTTACTAGAAAGTGTGATTACGAACTGTGTTATTATCCATGATTGGTGAGTTTGCATCAGAGGCAGGTTTCTTTACAATTCATTAATCTCAATTAGCAGTTGGATTGTAGGACAGTAGGCAAAATTGAAATATAGCGAGGAAGCTTTTTGATTGGACAAAATGCTGGTAGCAAATAGGAGTCCAGTGTCACTGCTTGATGAAGATTCAATACAATACCCAAGTAAAATAATATCGTAGACCAGGGTGATCATGATTTTAAAAAAAAGAAATGTTTTTTTCTTTCTTTCCCGTCCACTGTATTCAATCAACGCATTAAGTAAGCTTCTGGGAAACATTTTAAAAACTTTTCTAAAAAGGAATTTATTTTGATTTCTGTACTGCTGTATAATACTATAAACAAATAAACAGAAAAAAGAAGAAAAGAAGAAAATAAATTAATATTCCGTGAAATGATTAAAAAAAAATTAAGATTCAAAAATTAAAAAACGATGTTTCGAATTCTTAAGATAAATAAAAATATTATGATTAAATTTTGAAAGCTTTTGTTTATTTTTTCAGAAAAATGTTTATGTAACTTGTCTATGTATACACATACATATATATATATATATATATATATATATATATATATATATATATATATATATATATATATATATATATATATATATATATATATATATATATATATATATATATATATATATATATATATATATATATATATATATATATATATATATACATATATATATATATACATATATATGTATACATATATATGTATATATATATATATATATGTATGTATATATATATGTATGTATATATATATGTATGTATATATATATATATGTATATATATATATATATATATATATATATATATATATATACATATATATGTATATACATATATATATATATATGTATATATATATATATGTATATATATATATATGTATATATATATATATGTATATATATATATATGTATATATATATATATATATATATATATATATATATATATATATATATATATATATATATATATATATATATATATATATATATATATATATATATATATATATATATATATATATATATATATATATATATATATATATATATATATATATATATATATATATATATATATATATATATATATATATATATATATATATATATATATATATATATATATATATATATATATATATATATATATATATATATATATATATATAAAGCTTGAAATTATTTTTCACATTTCCTCAAGAAAATTTGAAGTTAAGTAACTAAACTATATACACTTCAAATTTCATGTAGTTATGTGCAATAGGTTATACGATACATCTGTTTAAATTGGGCAAAATATTTCGAAGCAATACGATCTTTGTGAAAAGAGTAGTAAATGTATGAAAGTAACTCCAATACGGAGAAAAAAATTAACTTATATTTCGTTTTATATGAGACAAAGCAAAATTTTTTTCTCATTTGAAAAATAGCTATTTGCAATATTCTTATAAGTAATAAAAAAAAATCTAAATCTATAATATTTTTTATGTATTTTGTTGTTTCTTTTTTGTGAGTTTTGATTATAAGAAAGACAAATCAGAAATTTAATTGAAAAGGTTTTTATGCCACTGTAATGGCCGCACAGATGATATTGTCAGCAGACTGTTGTTGGAAATATTTTACCTGTTATACAAATTATCAGTTAAATCATCTGTCCTTTGAAGGTGATCTTTCATAAAGTTGCAACGTCTATAAAGTTTGTGTTATAAAAACTATGAAAGTATGTGTATAACTTATAAACGCTAGTGGTTATAAAAAAAACCCTATTCGACGGAGAGAGATCTGACTGGTAAAAAATTTCATTTAAATCAAACTAAAGTTACTTTTTTGTAGATGAAAAATATCCTTTTCAAGTGAGTCCGGTAATATAGTGATCGAAGAAGTGAAGTGAATCATCAAGAGAAAATCGGAAGAAGTTTAAAGAGTAGGGGCCTCCCTCCCTGGCCGAGCGGTATCGCCGGTCCAAACGCTCTGTTAAGCGTGGAGGTAGCGGGCTCGAATCCCGCCGTATTCTTTGTGATGTCTTTATCTGTATTTTCTACTTGACAATGACTTATAAGCCTATATTGAGCACACAAGTCAGCAAATGTATGTAATTTCAATAAGTCAAATCAAGTTTAAAGTAACACAAAATTGAGAAAAAAAAATTAGCTCTATTCATTTCATTAAATTCTAATGACATTTGATAAGCTGAAGACAACAATATTTCAATGACCGAAGAGTTACATAGTTTATTGGGTGCATAAGTTAAATTTCTTTGGTTACTATCTTAAGCAACTACACTGTAAAAAATTTCGAGCTATGCTGCACCGAACATTGGCATTCATTTGCTGGCTACATAATTTGGCGTTCAGCTTTACTATATATTGGTGCTTTCACTAGCTCCAAACAACGAGAGAAGGTTGCACCAAATATCAGGGTTTTGAAGGGAAATAAAAGCGAGGAAGGTTGCACCATTATTCGGTATTTTTGAAGGGAAATAAAAGCGAGGAAGGTTGCACCATTATAAAGTATTTTTATAGTGTTAAACAGTAGGGTAAGATTGCACCAATATTAAGTATTTTTAAAGGGCCAAAAAGCAGAGAAAGTTAGCATCATTATTAAGTATTTATAAAGCCCTCAAAAGTAGGAGAAGATTGCACGATGGATTGATATTTTAGTAATCCCAAATTAGGAGGTTCTGCCATAAGAAGGTTATTTACTGAAACCAAATATGTATCAGTTAGACAATACTGTAACTTTTCCTTATTATTTGGCATGACATTTATATAAATCAAATTTGAATTTTATATATATGTATATATATATATATGCTTTTGAGTGCTTTATAAATACTTAATAATGATGCTAACTGTCTCTGCTTTTGGCGCTTTAATATCTATATATGTGTATATATATTTGTTTGCGAAAGTAATACTTCTATTTTTAAATATTAAAATTCTCTTTAAATACATAGTTATAATAATTTGCTTCTGTCTAGTATTTATATTCTTTTTTATATTTTATTCTTTAAAACATTAATGGTACTTATTCTATAGTGTCTGTTTTTCTTTCTTCAAATTAAAAACTTCTTCAAAAGAATTTTAATACTTTAAAATTGAAAAATTATAATTTACAAGCAAATTTTATATGAAAGAGTAGACAAATATTGATCATCACCCCCCAATGTCTAATTAGAGAAAAATCCCTACATTATTTGCATTTTCGAAGGGAAATAATTAATTTGACGTAAATTTAAAAATATAAAAATACCTATATAACTTGGAAATAATAATGAAAAAATGACCACATCCAGATCAATATTCAAGCATAATTTATTCATTTTTAATCACTGATATTTATATACATAGACAAAATGATATACGATACAAAATAATAATCTTAAAAGTTAAATATGTAGATTATTTTTTTCATACATATTACAGCATTTATAAGATGAATACAAAATATTTACACAAAAATATGGCAGATAAGTATGTTTTTGTTATTTACAGTTATGAAATTTGGGATTATCTGAAAATAATTTTCAATTCCCTGATCCGCATTAAAAATTACAATTTAACTAAATTACTTTTTCGAAAACAAATTTTACTAATTTATAAAAAGATTAAAAATTCCCTCAGTTGGGAAAAAATTACTGTCATTTCTTTACAAATTAATAAATAGTGGTGAGTATTTAAGAATAATCAATGTTTATATATCTTTACGATTTATGTAATTTTCATATATCCGGTTACCAATAAGATAAGATAGATGAAGTAAAATGCATAACTTGAGCAAAAATTTATTAAACTAGAAATCTGTAAATAAGAAAAAACTGATGTTTTTTGAGCTGAGGGTGTACACAGTAACAGCATAAAAGAAACACAGTCAAAAGGTTTTTTCAGCTAAGCAGTATAAGATTCTAACTATATTCCTGTTATTCCTCAAACTAAGGACTTCAGATACGAATTTTATGATTCAGATTTAAAAATGTACTAATGATCAAATAAAAGATGTTTGGGAATGACAACACTGTCATTCCCATATCTATATTCCGACAGAGGAATCTAAAAGATTTTCTGGTGCTATTATTTTAATTACATTACATTTCTTTAGTTGATAACCTCTTATGTGAAAAACATAACAAGATTTATAGAGATTACACAAAAATAAAACTTTGGTGCCTTTGCACAAAATAATAATAATTTTTCCAAATATAGGTTCTTCTTTTTCAAAACTTAAAACTACACACATTCCTTGTTTGTAAGCTATTCCTGATACTAGAGACTTTTGAAGTTCGGAAAAACTGTTCATAGCCTTCTAAAATGCCGGTGATTTTTGCAGAATAAATATTTTTATCGAGAGGTTTTGCATTGGTAATATAAAATTTTTTTCCTAAGACCCTTTCTTGACTATTATAAAAATATTATAGCTGTTGGTGCCTTTGTGCTAATGTAAGAGGTAAATTTTTGGTATTTTTAGAAGCCTGGGCAACACGTTTAAAATACAAATGCTTTGCTTCAAATCTCATAGACCATAAATGTACAAGAAGGCCGAATTCTAAAATAAGTCGTGGGTAGTGCACTAAAAAATGGTGTCTTGGTTTTAACTTAGTTTCTTTAAATATTTGTGTAAACATAGTATGATGTTCATAAATTAGATCCTTTAACAAAGACACATAATCAGTATTTATGACTGGAGACAAAATAATATCTACAATATCTTTCAAAATTAATAGAAATTCCCAAACAATTTCATTTTCCGGGACAAAGATACCTATCATTAAAGGTAAGAATCTAAGAAGAGACCACATACGGGAAGCTGGCATTTGAATTCCTTTTGCAAAGTTTACTTTTACGTCATATGGTCTATAGGGTTTATCATTAAAACCAAATTTCTATTTAATAAAGGAAGACTAATAAATTTACTTTTAATTAAACCACTAATTATTAGAGCTAATTCTAATGGAACAATACCCTCAAGTAGATCGTGCATAGCATCAGGTGGAAGCATAGTACTAGTATGAAAATATCTTAAATCATTCATAGGAGAGTTAAATTTATATCCATACAAATTTATGTAGCTATTATCTACATTTATGAGGTTAATTTGGCTTTCATGAGTTTGTTTTGTACGTCGTGTAAAATACTTTTCCTTAAAATTACTTTCCATGGCATTATATGTGGCCATACAAAATCCACATAAACGACCTGTACTGCTAGAAAAATTTGTTGTATAACTCCCTATTTCATGCAATGCCAAATTGTCTCCAACAATTGACACTAAAGAACCCCTTACTATTCCTGATATACCAGCAATATTTATACCTGTGTCTTCTAAAAGTTTTAAATCCTTTAAAAGAGGTGTCAAAATGGGTCTGAATCCATACTCCTTAATATCTGATCTTTTACAAATGATAGCTAATTGCATATCACAAACAGTTGATCTAAAAGTAAATGGCAAATTGGCAATAGTATAATAAAACGCAGTTAACTTGTGTCTAGCTTGATTACCCCTTAAAGGATTAGTTACAAGGAAATCATCTAGGTACAAAATTATCTGAATATTTGGATATTCTTTAAATGAATTATTTTGTTTAAATATGCTGCCATCTTGAATATCACAAAGAAGAGAATTTTGAGTTTCAAAAGGCATTAAAATGTATTTTAGTACTTCCCTATTCTTACAAAATGCTTTTAAATGATCAATTATAGGAATATATTGAAAAGATTTTCCACTACTTAATTTATATTCAACTGGAAATATATTTCCATAGCTCATTAATTTTTTACGAAGATGGGGGGATTTCATGGAATCGAGAGCAATATCTGTTTCATTAATGTGAAAATCTGTTTGAAGTGATGATTCATTTATGTTATTTTCCCTTAAGATGCGTGATATATCAGATTTTATGACATTCTTGTATATCTTTTATTCCGAGAACTATCTCGTTTACTATTGAAAGTGGTAACATAAAATGTTCTTGTAATTTTAAAATAAATATTGAAACTTTATGTTGTAAGTCACTTGACTGAGAGTTGAAAGATTCATCAAAATTTCTGACATCGTCAATTTCAGATACGTATATCATGAGAAACTGTTCGTGGCCCATCCACAGGCTTAGAATCAACTAGAAATGTTGGAGGACTACGGCTTATATGAGATGTAAATGATGAAAAATTTGTGTAAGATCGATTACAATTATTGACAGGGCATTCTATTACAGAATGAGATTTATAATGAGATATTAGTTTCCTTTTATAGAATGAATTAAATCCACAAGTTACGCAAGTAAACTTAGTAGGTCCAGTACACAGTTCTTCATGCTTAAACAGATGTTTTTTTAATTCATGAAAATTTTTACAAAGAACTGGACATTCATTAAATCAACACATAAATCGAAACATTTGCACATGACTATGAGCATTCTTAATATGGATTAAGTATGTAGTAGCATCTTTAAAGTTCAAACTGCAGTTATAACATTTAAACATACTAAAAAAAATACAATTTTGATTTTTTTCAAAAATTAAATTAATGACAAAATTAAATTTCCTTTTTTATCACAATCACGGTAGTTACCTTAATAATTAATATTTAATTCAACATGAAATTAAATTATTTATAAATTTTTAATCAATGTAATCACTTTGGGAGGCAAAGTTTCCTCAGAAATACCTAACAGAACATGTTGGATGAATTTCATACTGTTAGTAACAGCTTTGGCATACGTAATATTCAGAGTATAATTAAACGACATCAACAATGTCACGGCCAAGAGAAAAGTCTTAACTTTGGTAACAGCGCGTCCTTCAATCACTATATCAAAATAACTCTCAAAATCAATATCACCATAAATGACAGGATGAATAGAACTGAGATTGGGAGTATCATCATCAGGAGAAACCTGAAAAAATTAATCACTAAAATAATTAAATCTATACCAAAATTAAATCAGACATGTAACGAGTAACCAGTGTTGTAAAAGACCAGAGATTTAATAATTTAGGGTAAATAGGTACCTAGGGTTTTCATTCTAAATTCTTAAATACCTGGACATTAATGAATTTATTTGAAAATTTATTAGTCATATATTTTTTGTTCTAAGTTTTACACGATATTAAAGAGGCGAAAAAATTTTCTTGACAATTAACTTGTTTTTTTTGTTCGAAGAGAAATTCATTTTATCTAACATAAAAACTAGTATTGAAGTTTTTTTTTTCACTGTTGGCAAAGTGGTCAGAGTAGCACGATTAAGTAGCCAATGCTTTCGGACTTGAATTTTGCTTCGGCAGGGATGTTCTTTCCATGCATTTGTCCTCTGTTTTGCGAATGCTGCCCACCCTATGAACAGGTATCTGTGGCATAGGTAATATGCTCGCCTCCACCGCTGAAGTTCACAGGTGCCCGCTGGGTAACGTTAAATGAGCAATACTTCTGGCATCCTTTGTGGTAAAGAATGTGATAGTTGAATGAATAAAAGAAAAAAAAATGTTTCTGCATTTAAAATTGGTTTAAGAGGCTTCATAGACTGACATTTCTGTTTGCATATACCAATATTATTTTCTACAAATACAATAAGATATTAACGTCAGTATTCAGTATTTCATCAAAAAATGGTAACAGCAGCTGATTAAAAAAAACGTACTCTTATTTAAGGCACAATTTTGCAATAGAAAAAAATTAATAAACAAAAAATAAGTATATTTACATTAATTATAGGTTTCAAAATCAAAATAAAATTTAAAACTTACTAATTCAAAAAAAAGATTCATAGACTCCTTAAGCAAAAAAGGTAGAATCATAATTCCATATGAAATTTCAGTTTCGCATCTTTTGGGTACAATATCTATGTTATTCAAATGAAAGTCTATTTTATTCAGAAAAGTCTTTTGATCATCAGTTAGTTTCTTAAGTCTGAACAGCTTTAATAATTGCGTTCCTTTGCAAATAGCAT
The DNA here is from genome assembly GCF_982258835.1 of Parasteatoda tepidariorum. NCBI lineage: Eukaryota > Metazoa > Arthropoda > Arachnida > Araneae > Theridiidae > Parasteatoda > Parasteatoda tepidariorum. Next base: position 119,735,158 of record NC_141757.1, on the reverse strand, counting down.
TAAGTGGGAAATCTTTCTTAATATCTATGGAAGTCAATCTAAGAAATTCATCCAACTGTTCATTAACTTGAAAAAAAATTGGATATTTCAATAACATATCATTTTCTGAGATTTTATTGTTTATGTGCTCGCGGCGAAAGGAATAAGTTAAGGCCATTAAGTTTTTTATTTTATTTTTGTCTTGACACCCATCTTCTTTAGAAAATTCTTCTTTTAATATTTCAATGTGGACTTGTTGAGTATTTTCATCTTCGCCAGGAAAATGGTCTGGCGCCCAATTTAATGTACCCGATGCTTGTCTTTTTACTCTTTTTGGAGTTTTCTGTCCATGTGCTGCTTTCTTCATCACTGACACTTCTAATGAGTCGTCCGCTTGTCGCAATCGTTTCAGTTTGTTCATAAGTTTAAGTTACAAGGATCCAATACCTAATCCTAAATCCCTTTTTAAATATGGATACAACTCAACAAGAGAAAGACAAATCTGTTGCCTTTGTAATTTAGGGTATTTGCTGAATTGGTAGACATAGTTTGCCAGATGGCCAATTAGCTCCTTAGAATGTTCCCAATTTAAATCCTTCATTTGTTCCAGAGCTACTTTTAAAGGTTTGGAAAAGTCTTTTATAGGTAAAAGAATGTTTTTTGCCAGCATTTAGTTTTTAAATTCAAAACAACTTCAACACTTATATTTTCCTTAAGGGTATTTTCGGAAAGAAATGCTGAAAAGTCTGAAATAGTAGAATTGTGGGATGTTGAAGGTCGTTCTATCCTTTCAATTTTAAACTTGTCTTTATTAGAAATCTCAGTTAAATTATCAAGATCAACATACTCTTTGAATTCTTTATCAATTTTTTTTATAATATATGAATATGGGGAGAGATTATACGTTCTCTCAACAAGATCATAAATACCTTCACCCAAATTCAATTTTTGAAGACCGTTCCTACTGCATCTTCATTGTCTACATAAGAAAATATTAAATTGTAGTCTAAAAATTATTAGCAAACATACTAAAATAGTGAAAATTTCAAAATTTTCCATGTTCTAAATTGTTTGGAATACAATAAAATATCAACCCCAAATTCATTCGAGTCAAACTATGAAGAAATAATGTAAACAAGAAATTAGCCATGAAAGCAAGAAATTTTGGTCAAAAACAGTCTAAAACAAATGAAAACAGCAGTTTCTTTTTTTTGGGGGGGGGGAGGGGATACCTTGTAATTTGAAAGATTTACGACTTTATATTTGTATACCACTGCCTATCGGCTATAGTCAAAAAAGAGTCAAAATATGCTACATTAGAAATATGTGATCTCTTTATATAAATTCTGCGAAAATCATTCTAACGAATTTCGAATAATGCATTCTCAAAGATTTACTGAAATTAAGCATTAGTTTTTCATCCCAAATTTTGCAAGTAAATGCTAACTCAAGGAAAATATTCGCTTGCCAATGGTAAGGAGAAACTGTCTAGTTTCATAAAAATCATAAGTAAATTTGTTTTAGAAGAAAATCCGTATCTAACTTAAAGTAAACTTGGCCTTTTATTGATAATTTTTTATGCTAACGAGAAATATATTTTAACAGTAAATGTCACAAAATAATACATTTTTTAATACATTTTAAAATAATCAGAACAAAAAAAAATACAAGACTATTAATTACTGTTATGAGGCAATATGAAAATGAATATTACAATTTTTAGATTAAATTAGAAATAAAAAATGAAGTTTTGAGTTTTTTTTTTATTTCATCGAAGTTTTCAATTAACCATTAATGTGTGAGGGGGGAAAGTATAGAAGGCATTTAACCAAGTACCTAAACCCGTTTGCAATTCCAATATAAAATGTTAAATAATTTTTCAAAACTTTAAATGTGTTGGCAACCACTGTTTAAACTTAACGAGTATGCCATAAATGGTAAACATTTTACAAAACAAAAAAATAAGAATTAAGACTATTTTCTGAATGGTGTTTTGTTTCATATGAAATATAAAATACAAAAAATTATACTATATCGATTAACACAGTAAAAATGATAAAAAATCTCACAATTTTGATTTAGATTTACTAGAAAGTAGAGAGTTCCTATAAGTAAGAGTCTCAAATAATCTTAACTGTTTTAAGAATTTTTTTTTCCTCAAAGGCACTTTGGTACTCATACAATTTACGGTCATCATAACTGATGTAACCAAATATCATAATTAATGTTTTATGCCTTTTTATTTTTAATTATTTTACGTTATACCTCATTTTAATCATCAATATTTATAGGGAACTATTAAAACCATTGGTGAAAATTTCTGATAAGCGAGAAGAAAAATGTTTAGAAAACTTTTAAAAAAGGAAAGAATTGTTAATATTATAAAGCATACTTATGATTTTTTTCCTATATTGAATTTTCCTTCTCCCACAATAAGGAAACTGTAAAAAGAAAAAAGGTTGAGTAGAAAAATAAATATCTAAAGTAAAGTATTTATGAGCATCAATGTACTTTTTTTATTAAGATTTTTTCAAAAAAAAACTTTTTTAAGTCAATATTTTGTTTTTTTAATTAGTTTCCCTTAGATAAAAAATAAGAAGAAATCTGTTTTTTAAAAATCTGAATAAGAAATTAGTTTACTTCCAAATGCTCTAAAAATATTTTGATTTCTTCTGCATTTTGTTCTAAATTTTAGTAAAAGTAATGGCCAAAAAAAATTTAACAGCACTTTATTTTTCTTAACGCCAATATTGTCCGCTTTCTCTGCTTGTTTGCTACCTCGTGCAACCGGCCAACTTAAATAGTAACCCAGTTTCCATGACAACCTCCCTTTTTCTTCAGTATTAAATTGAGGTAAAATGGAGTTTAATTTGTTTTTGAAAATTTTACTTCAAAGCCATTTAATAATGCATAGATAAAAACTCATGCAATTATGTGACTTCACAAACAAAAATAAACGATATAGAATGATGCCACATGAAAATCAAAACAGAAGCACAAATATTAATAAAACGTTTTAATCCTAAAAGAAAATACTATTTTTTTTGTTGCGCAAGAGAATTCAATTAAAACGCGGATTTAGATAATTTTCGCTAGCAGTAAATTTGGCAGCACGCTATGATGCTTAAATATTGCCGAATTCACTTTTAATTTCTCACTGGCATTGCACTTATTTACTGAAAAAGAGCCAATACAGATTTTAAAATATTTAATTATACATACAGCGAATATAGTTTTTGAGAAGAAATTTGAAACTCACTCTTTCAGAACAAACAACTAAATTTTTAAAGATGATATGAAGGAAATGAACAGTAATTAATGCAAATAAATAAGAAAAGTTTACTTACCTGCAAAAGAAATACACAACTTCAAGGCCAATTTGCATGAGATGACAGACAACGAAATCCGCCATTAGTCAACAAGTTATCGGTCACGGTTAAAGCTTGTGCGTCTCATAATCCAAAAGTTTGGTGCAACCATGTATGTATTTATCGATCATATTTACCAATTTATGGTGCAACCTAACTAAAACAATTTTTCATTAAACCAATTTATGGTGCAATTAGAAACTTTGCACCAAGTATTGGCTAAACGTTTAACCAGATTTTTTACAGGGTAGTTAAAAGCAATTAGTTATATATTTCTAGTGGTTTATATCCGTTATTGAACAGCAGACCCGATTTTCGGATTTACGACAACTAATGTTCAACTCCGTAGCCTCGTCATTTTGATCCAGAAGACAAAGGAACTTCTGGACCAAGTATTGGGAGAAATGTGCCTTCGTGGGAGATTTTTTGATGGAACAAACCGCATTTGCGTTACATGGAGATGAAAACCTCCCACGGTTAGCCTGACGTAAGGGGACTCTCACCCATGATCTGTCTACCACTGAGGATATTTTACGTCAGCACTGTGGTCCGTGCAAGCCGGATGCGGAATTCGTATCGATCAACCATCACTGGGATTCGAACCCGGTTCACCTCATTAGAAGACGAACGCTCTTTCCCCTGAACCATCACGGCTCTTTGGAAACTATTTTGTATTGTAACCGTCGTTGAACAGCCGACCCAAATTTACTGCGGAAAGATGTGAGTAGAGAGAACTGAAGAGTGAATGAAGTAGAAGAATGAAGAGGGTGGTGCGGACTACCCGTGGATAACCAGCTGAAAGAAAGTTGACACGCAGTATTCCGATGTTCCACTACCAATGTTTAACTCTGTAGCCTTTGTAATTTTGAACCCCAATTCAGAAGACAAACGAACTCCTGGATCAGTATCCACAGAGGTACTGATTTGTCCTAGGAACTTGAAAGACTTTGTGACCCCGATAGATTTAACGTGCATCAGTCACCATTTAATAAACAGGGATTCTTCGGCCGGCTGGATTCGAACTCCCGTTCTTACGTACGCGAGTCCAACGCCCTACCAACCAGGCTTTCCCGGCCCTTTGGATATTATTTGGAAGAAAAAAATGGCTCATCCATATACGGTATTATAAAAACTAGAGACGCGATTTGTTGTTAAATATTTAAAAGAAGACCTTTATTTTAGGTGAAAGTTCTCAGCGTAATTGGCTCAATGCCACACGAATCAAATCATTATTACATGATCCTTAAAGACATTTTTTTAATTATTAGCCATTGCTAATTATAATTTGAAATCGCTAAGGAAGTGAAATGACATTATTTTTAACGAGTACAAATTTATTACAGAAATATGATTGTTCCAAAATTTTATTTTTTTAATTATTATCAGTAATTACTCTGAAGCTCCTGATTGTAAAATTGTAAAGAAAACTGAGAAATTAAAAATAACTCGAAGGAATATAGCTATGGATTATATTTATTTTTTTTTATTACATAAATTGTATTAAATTCTACCCTTTTAA